>NC_045435.1:26877105-26893789 GCF_002776525.5 Piliocolobus tephrosceles | reverse complement strand
AAAAACTAGCCGGACGAGGTGGCGGGCGCCTGTGGTCCCAGCTACTCCGGAGGCTGAGGCAGGAGAATGGCGGGAACCCGGGAGGCGGAGTTTGCAGTGAGCTGAGATCCGGCCACTGCACTCCAGCCCGGGTGACAGAGCGAGACTCCGTCTCAAAAAAAAAAAAAAAAAAAAAAAAAAAAAGAATCACAAGAGTAGCCAGTAAAGGAAATAGCCAGGGACCAGTGAGGAGCCTGGGATGGTTACAGAGATTGGAACTCTGGGGAGATATGGAAAGAATGCAAAAATGATCAAGAGACATCTGCATCCTACAGAGTTCATAGACGGTGAAGAAGACATGACTACTGGGTCTAAAAAAATAAAATGACCCTTTTTCTTATAGAGAATTTCATTCAAGTGCTTGGTCACAAAATTAGACCATAAGGGAAAGATACATGCAATCTGAAGGATTCTGAAATTTAAAGGGAAACAAATACGAGAGTGGGAAGCAGGCTCAGATGACAGGGGTGATTTTTATTGATTTTGTGTGCTCTTCTTTCCTTTAAAATATATAATTAAATGTGCTTGTAGGTAGAAGGATAGATTAGTAGATTTCAAAGGAAGGGGAACTGAAGATTTTAGGCACCTAAGGTTTACAGAATCTCTAAAGGAAATGTAAGAGTGATGAACTTCAGAATACCGATTTTATACAGGTAGAGAGAAATATATTTCAGGTATCACAGGATGGTTAAAGGGTGCATATCCAGTTACTCACCATGATGGTGAGAGCATCACAGAAGAGGACACAGTGTACCTAATTGCTTATTTAGCAACACAGAGAGACACATTAAATATGTTGTGTTGTGCTAACATATGTTTTCCTATGAGCTAACTATTACTGTATACTCTCAGCCTGATTGTGCTAGTCGAAATTGATTAGTGAGCATTAGCATTCTATAATACAAATGCCCTTCACAATGCGGGATTTACGTGATTCTCTTATTAGGTGTGTTTTGCATCGGGGCTATTTCCACTGCTGTGTCCTGGCTTTCTGACATTTATTATGCATTCTGATGAACAGTTTTGACCTTTAATGCCTAAAAAAAAAAAAAAAAAAAAAAAAAAAACCCTCACTTGCAACTGATAGTCCTGGAGACCACAGGAAGAGGGGGAAGGGGGAAAATATCATGTTGGAAGTAAAATGATAGATATAATCTGGAGAGCTATCAATGAAATGGTGAAAATATGATAATGACGAGCAGACAGTGGAGGGTTCCTGGATGTACTTTAAAATTTTGAAGACTACTGCAAACGTAAGGACAGCAAAGGAGGTTGTCAGAAATAGACCTGTGGCTGCAAAATATATAACTTAATTCATGAATAATTTCATGGGGTTTGAAGGAAATGGAAGAACAATTCCCAGTTGTGATGTCAGGAGAGCAATTTCATACATTACCAATTCACTAAGAGAAGAAAGTGTGTTTTATCAAATACCACCCACAAAATTGATAATCATTATTAAATAATACATTTAATCCATTTTGTAGCTCCCTATAAATTAGGATAAATGCTTATTGTAATTGTAGTCTTGTTGTTTAAAGATTACAGTTATATTTTTTGGCAAAGTAATTTGATTTTAAAGCTATCTCTTTAAATGAGCAGGCTTCCTTTTCAGATTTCTTCCAAGAATCTGGTTTTTCAATGACTTAGCACAAACATCTTAATCAGTCACATTGATTAGTATGTACCTCTCCTCTTCAGTTTTAGACACTGCAAACCCATCCTTGAATGTAAATATGTTACTTGCGTTTTTAGAATTTACAGGTTTAAAAATAATAGATACTATCAGGGGAATGTGTGAGATATATATATATATATTAAATTTCAGATATATAACTAGTTTTAATGCTGTGAAATGGATGACTTTTTTCTCAGTTTATGTTTACGGTATAAAATAAGGAACCAGGTGGTATTTCTGCTTCAGTAGTCTGTCTATTCAGCAGGAAATATTAAAATATAGAAGACCTCATAAGTTCCATCTGCCCACATACCTGGTTTCAAGTCTTCCAACAGGTTCCAGACATTCACACTGAACATCTTTGTAATGACTCCATCGCGTAAGACCAACCCGTAAGGAGCATAGTTGTTTAACGCTGTGGATTCCTCCAAAAGAGAAAAGCAGACGAATGTATCATTATATTGTATATTTTTGTATTGTGGAGAAATATTTAGGAAAATATAATTTTAAGGGACATTTTAAAGAATTCTATACGAAAGATTTGAAATCATCTTCGAGAATTTTTAAAGATCATCAGCACTATTCATCAATTTTGATTGTTAAAGACTGTGTAGATTTTCACTGATAAAAGGAGAGAAAAAATGCTTTTTAGAGTTGTGATACTATGAAAATACTTTACTACTTAAGGAGTTGGTTTTTGCTTTTCTAGCACATTCTAACACTATAGTCTAACAGAAACAAAAAAAAGTGAGTTTTTTTTCTGTAAAACAAATACATTTCATAAAACTTCAGATAAACTAACAGTTTATATATTAGATTAGGTTTACATTTGACTACTATTATTAGTGGGCAGAAAATACTTGGATAGAACTTTGAGATTAATATTCTTTTGAGTTGAGCCAAGTGAAGTGATCATATGGAAAGCGTCACCTCCTGAAGCTGGTTCCGTGACCTTACTTCCCCCTTGTGAGCTGCTGATGGTGACCTTCACGGTAGCGGGACTGACCATCTGGCACCAGCTGCCTAGAGTCGTGTCTCTAGTCCACAGATACATTTCTTCTCTGACTTCTCACCTAGAGTGATAAGACTGTAGGATTCAATTCCAAATTCCAACACGGTGTAGGAGGAAAGTAATAAATTAAGTCTCTCCTTAGGAAAACATTTGTTGACTTCTTAATATATATCTATCATATATTAATTAATTCTTCTGGATCCAAACATTAATAAGACAGCAAGCATTACCATCCCAGAACTCACAGACCAGTGGGCGCGCACACACACACACACACACAGTCACTCATACTCAGGGTCTTAGGAACAGTACGGTGTTTGGTATGTGCTGTGTCCAAGCTCTGTACCTAGTGCTCACAGGGGTGGAAAGAAGGGAGTGCTTATTCTTACGTGGGTAAAAAGCGACAAAGGAATAGCTGTGTTCTAACATTTGTGGAATACCCATTGTTAGGGTTTTTATGTGGATGGAGACAGTATTTTAAAGCACTTAGAACAATTCCTAGTGCTACATAATTATTGGTTCAATAGATAAAACTTTTTATGGCTTTGAGAATACATTCTAAATTTTACTTCTTGATTATCTGGTTTGGTATGACAGCATAATATGGAATGGTTTGGCATACATCAGAAAAATGTATGTTATCCTTCTGGAGGAGAATTTGGGTCTTCCATAAAAGCAGTAAATGTTAAAAGCAAACTAAGTAGAACATTTCATAGCCTCTCTTGGTCCGATTTAAATTTAATGAGCTCTTAGTAGAACTGAGTGTATCATCCTCATAAACTTAGAGGCAGAAGGTTTACAGAAACTGCAACTTCAACATTCTTCAACAGTAAATATGACTATAAATCAGGGGGCACATTTAGTTTCTTCCAGGGCTCTGGTCTTTTGCCATCTGCTAACATGGCATCTTGCCCATTTGGAACACTGTCAGGTTATGTAGGATAGAGGTGTTGCCTTCCTAATCTGCTCCTGACTCAGGACTGACCCAATTGCTTTGGGACATGGTGGTGAGGGTAAGAACAGCAATCAAAGTAACACACAGCACAGATGGTTCGGATTCCTGGACAACCTGCCCAGGACATGGGGACACTGGGAACACAGTGAGCCTTTGTTCACTGCACCAGTAGGCCGTGATTAGGCACAGAGGTGAGGCAAAGGGGATCTGTCCTGGTTGATTACAGAAGACAATCGGGTCTCTGGTTTTTCCAGAGTTGCCAGGTAGGCTTGGAGATACACAGTTACTCAAAACCCCAAATACCTTCTATGTTTCTTCCGTAGAATCGATCAAGGTTTCCACCCACTACCTTGGACAGGGTAGATCTCCTAAGGCCACTTCCCTGAAACTGTAATAGTCTCTTAACTTTGCCCTTACTTTACAATATTAATATGAAATAAAAGGTAATTTGGTCCTTTCAGTCAGTTAGTATGAAAACACATCATCATTTAGTGATCACAACTACGTAAAAACTGAATATTCCCTTTTCAGAGTATCTCACAAATGCCAGCTGCTTTTACACTGACTTATCCCTTTTCCATAATCTTTGTGCTTTTTTAATCAGAAGCCTATTTTCATTTTCTTCTATTTCTTTTTAAGGCGCTGTTAGATAATATTGTGTTCGGCTCCATACCGATAGGTGCTAACTCAGCGGAACTGTTAAGGACATTGGGGAAAATGGGGATTCACCCCTTGGTCCGTCAGGCTCACAGGAGAATGTTAGATGACTAATATCATTTGCTATCCTTATTCCCACATGTATATCTCAGTTATTTATTTTACTACTCTGGATACATTTTGTGTTCCCTTTTCAATATATTCTTCATTTTCAATTAAATTAAAACTAGGAATTACTACAAAACAAACAATTACATCTTAACAAAAGACTACAATTTCATTCCTCATCAGTTTTATCAACAGTATTGTAATTTTCTATCTAATCATCACCATTCTTCCTTACACTTGAGTAGGTTTTACTGATCACAAAAATGTTTACATTCACATCCAAAAAATAAACTTTGTGTTTATCTCTGAATTTTACTGAAGATTTATTATTATAGTTTTAATTATTATTATAGTTTATTATTGCATAATTTATAGTTTATTAATATTCTGTTATATTAATATAGAATTATATTATTCTAATATATGATATATTATAATATTCTATGCTATAATATATTATTAACTATGAGACACAATTGATAATTTCAATAAGCAGCAGAATTCAGATATGCTATTCAAATTTTTTTCATGAACTACTTCTGGCTATTCAATCATTTTATTTTTTTCAACATTTATTGCAGACCTGCTATGAACTATTCATAATACACACAGATAAGTAATCAAATGATATGTTGAGCATCATATTCAGGTTTTTATTTAACAAAATTTTGTATTGAAAACACAAAATGTTGTTTAATAAATGTTGATTAAACATAAAGAAATGTAGAAATAACATGGTTATTCAGGCATGAATACAAAGTCATGGACATCAGAACCTTCTGACAGTATCACCCATGCATGCTGGATCTAGATTATTTTAGAATTCAGGTGTAATTATAACTAACTTCCTTCTAGGCTTAACTATGTGCCCACAACTTATTATTTACATAACAGATAAACCTAAAAGTTCACGACAATAAGTAAAGTTTTATAGATTCAATATTTGCAGATTAATATTATAGGAAACTCCACTAGCCCTATCATTTTGGGTTTCTGATATTAAAATAATAAAGCAACTTTTAAATTGCACATTTTTCCCTGGATGGAGCCTGTGTTCTACTTTGATGATTTACATCAGTTTATTTATGAAAATCTCTGTAAAAAAACAGTAATCATAATTATTTTTCTTTTCAACCCCAGTGTTTAACTCATACTTAAAGTACAGATACTGCATGCTTAGCAGTTGTTCAGCCAATAAATAAACCAGCTGGAACATTTTGTGTATATGTTATTTGAAAAATAATGCTTAAAATGTCGTAAAGGCTTATTATACATATTTAAAATATTGCAATTATTTATTTTGTAGAATCTTAGCTTTTAATTAGTGAAATTATGAAACCCTCTTACTGTTTTTGAACTAAGTTTTCTCAAACTAATTAAAGAATAGCCATTTATAGATATTTCATGAAGTCAGCAGTATAACTATGCTATAAGGGGGTTTTGTTCATTTAATAAGTCAGCAGTAGAAGAAGGAGTTTACCTTATTTCTGAGAAACTGAAAATGTCAGAATCCTTTGAACAGTGTAAAAGTTGATAAAGAAACAAACCATTGTTTCAAGAAGTATACTGCCTAAATATACCTGCATCTTTGGTTTTATGAAAGCATAACACAATGGCCTTTTATTTTTCAGCAAAAAAATTTCAAAATTAATTTAAAAATATATCCAACCCTTAGTAATTAGATATTTTTGCAATCCTTTTAAAAATTAACATACGTAGTAGTTTCTAAGAATTCTATAATGACTAAAAAGTAGTCTTATAGTATTAAGAAGTACATTTATGTGTTTAAAATCAGATGAATCACAAATGTGGCAATGTTTTAAATTTATAAGAAAGACACTATAACATGTAGTATGGTTGAATAAAACATGAATGTTACAGTAAATCTGAGGCCTTCATATTTATGACTATACTTTGTAAGCATTAATGCCAGTGGATTAAGCTTAGTAGGGCAAAACAATGTGATTAAGTGGTCCCAAGATAATCTTTCATATAAACAAGCAGAAACATTAATCTGAGAAAATGATCCTTTGCATAAGAAAATATCACTAAATGGAAAGAAATGCTGTTGTTGCCAAATTAGTATTTTGTGACACCAAAATGACAACTAAAAATATAAAGAAGGAGGGTGTTATGCTAATCTGGTACCAAATAAGTTTTATTTGTTTTCTGCTTTTGTCTTAAATATCAAGATCATGTAAATGTGTTCATACATTTATTGCTATCTTAATGCTGGGAGGATTTAAATGTATTTCATTTTATATGAACTACATTGGTTTTTGACATTTTAGGACACTGAAAGGTCAAAAATGAGATACATTATCTGTGTAAGAAACAGGAGAATGACCCCGAGGCACAGGGGTTAGAGGCTGTTACCTGGAATCATTAGAATCCCACCTATAAGAAAAGGGAGGAAGTTGTGGGACAAAATGGTAATCATGAAAGTTGAGTGTGTCATTTGTGCTGTATGGCATTCGGTCTGCTACAAATTTGTATGTTTACAACTTTATAACACCATTTTAAAAAGTCCAAAGTTGGACTTTTGCTTAGATGAGACTAGAGAAGTGGTCTAGATTTTGCATAGACAGTGTATATTCTGCTCTAGTGTTTTATGGTCTCTAGAAAAGTATTTAGAGAAAATGAAGACGTTAGCATCAATATTTTATTATTTTCTCCCAAAAGTCCATTTTTATAGCTTATTTTAAGTATATTAGTTATACTTTGCCACATAGAAAATCACTGCAAAACTCAGTGGCTTAAAACAGCAAATATATATTATCTCACACAATCGGTGAGAGTTGGCCACTTCAGATTGCCTTGGGTGGGTGACTCTGGCTCAAGGTCTTTGATGAGGTTGTAGTCAAGATATCAGACATCACACAATGGGGCCTATCATGGGGAGGGGGGAGGGGGGAGGGATTGCATTGGGGAGTTATACCTGATATAAATGATGAATTGATGGGTGCTGACGAGTTGATGGGTGCAGCACACCAACATGGCACATGTATACATATGTAACAAACCTGCACGTTATGCACATGTACCCTAGAACTTAAAGTATAATAAAAAAATAAATAAAAATAAATAAAAAAAGATATCAGACACGACTGCAGTTATCTCTAGACTTTACTGTTTCGAAAATAGCTCATTCATATGGCTATGAGTCAAAGACTTGAGTTTCTCCCTGGCTACCGGGAGGAGACCTCAGCTCCCAACCATATGAACCTCTCACGACAGCAGCTGGATTCCCTCAGAACTAGTGATCAAAGAGAATGAGGCAGAAGCCACAATGCCTTTCAAGACCTTGCCATGGAAGAAATGTACCCTTACTGTTGCTGTATTCTACTGGTCAAATCAAACAATCCTAATACAATTTGAGAGAAACCTGTACAAACACATGCATTACTGGAACAACAGGGCACTGGGGCTATCTTGGAGGCTATTACAGTGAAAGAAAAAAGAGGAAGGAAAGAACGAAGGAAAGGAGGAGGGAGGGAGGAATGAAGGGAAAAAGGGAGAAAAAGACGGGAGGAGGAAGGGAGGCAGGAGACTCACCCACTCCAGAATCTTAGCGATCATTTGTTCACATTGGACAAACTAGCATTTAGAAACTGTGACCAACATCTCAAAATACAACTTTATTATTTAAGGTTTGCCAAAGTGCTGATCTTTTTTCCATAATTAGTAAAATAGCTGCAATCTGCTAGGTTTCTCTTTCTGCAGTTAATCAGTCTGAACATTTTCTTATTAATGGGACTACATTAAAAATCCTATACCTTGTAGGATAAGATTTTCTTTCAAAAGGGAATGTAAAGTTATATGGTACTTACGTGCTATTTTTAAGTTTAAAATATTGCTACTAAGTAAAACCTTAGATTAGAATAGCCAGGTTTAGCAAACAAAAATGCAGTATGTCCAGTTGAATATAAATTTCAGATAAACCATAAACAATATTTAATATAGGTAAATACACTAAGCAATTGCAATAAACATGTAATAAACTTTTATTTATCTTAAATTTACATTTAACTGAGTGTCCAGTATTTTATCTGGTAATCTTACTTTAAATAGCTGTCAATCTACATTTTGATCAAACATAATGACATTTAAAATAGTATAAATTCTTTCTATGTGTATTTTTTCTGCATAAACCTGTATTTAAAACAATAAGTACATCAAGTAAAGTAGGTCACATTTATAGTTATTACTCATTAAATTGTATTTGTATGTGGATGTGTGCATTCCAAAACTTGTGTCAGAAGATGACAGAACAATTGAACAAAGATGTATACGTTGCTGTGTTTACTTGTGAGATTGTTGATGTCCATGTCCAAGAACACGCGTAATAGCCCAGCTTCCATTTCTACAATAGTTCGAATTCTAAAGTCAGTTCCATAGATTGATTTGAACCACTTTAAGGCTTTAGAAATCTTTAAACCTTAAAGACATAATTGCTACTTTAGAATTCACATGTCGATCTATTTTCTTTGAAGTTTGCAGGCTGTTTTTCTCATGACTATTTGTGACTTGAATTTATTTACCCATCTTGGGATTCTACTCCAATACAATCTAGAAGAAAATGAAGAGAAATCCTAGGAAGTTGAGCTCAAGCAAATAATAATACAATAGAGCTTATCATTCATGAAGGTGTCCTGTATGTTGCTTTTTACATAGTGTTCATTTAATCAACCTGGAAGGTAACTTTAGCTTGACCATACTTTCCTGCTGAGGTCGTAAGTGGGGTGCGCTGTCTCAGATAAGCAATACGCAGAATCACTGATTTTAAACTGCAAGGCCAATTTGTTAGCTATGCTCGTCGATCTAGCAATGTATCCCCAAGCCGCAAATAAATATGTGAAATGCTATCACTGTAACATTTAAATATTTAACAGCTGTTTACTTAACTCTAGCTCAAAGCTCAGTTTGTGTAACAGAATGATTCAATCTTTGCACAAGACTATATGAGTCATTGTGATTTGAAGTTTGGATTCCAAACTCTTTATGTAAGAGACGGTAGTACACTGAAGCTTTTGAAACCCTAATTAACACCAAAAATTTCAAATATAAATAATTTGGTATAGAATGGAGCTAGAATTTGGCATTTTAAGGAAAAAATTTTACATAAAGGAATTGCATATGAATAACGATAAGGGCGGAAAGTGAAAAGATACCAAGCAGTATACTGCTCTCTAGTTAGAGTTGGTCATCTCCAGCTGGGTTTCCTATATTTGAAAAAACCAATACTAGTTTTCAAGTAGTACTAAGCAGGGAAACTGATATTTAAAGGAAAGAAAACCAACAGATGGCATGGAAGAAAAATTTTCAAATCATTTTAAACACTGTCCCCAATCCTGCCAATGGTTTGGGAAGTATTTTTGGTTCCTTCAATTAAAATGTCACATGTGAATTTTAAACCATATTGAAAAATATTAGTGTTCTTCTGAATTCTGGACAGATGGTTTAATAAAACAAAAAAGGGATGTTTAAAAATTATTATACATACTTGTTATATCAAAAACTCAGAAATTCCCCTTTGTAAACAAAGAGGAGGACTTTACAGTGTTTTTCACTTTTGTTTATGCTGTGAGTCTTGTGCTGTACTTCAGTGAATAACCGAAAAATAAAACAAAGAAAAAAAGATGATATTGCTTCTAAAATATTGCCTGCTACTGCTGGGCATCTACCCTTTTTCCATGTCATTAGCAGTTTAATTATGCCAACAACATATCTGCCTCTTGGATAGATAATTATGCCAGTTAACTTCTTCTGAGCCTTCAGACATACAATTCATTATGACAACATGGGAAGGGTACTGCTGCCCTCTAAAATGTAAGTGTGCTCTTGAGTGAGCTGAGTTCTCTCAAGGATGTAAGACCCATTGCAAAAGGTTAAGCATATACAGTTCCAGGATTGGAATGACAAATTTTATGTCTCCTAAGAACTATAACTTTGTTGGATTTGCAAGATTTTGTGCAAGCCACAGCATTTATAAGACAGGCAATATTCATTCTTGAGAAAAAATTTATATTCTCTGGCAAATGCTGAGCAGAAATTTGTTAGGGGAGCCTATCAATTGAAAAGTGTGTAAATATTGGCTACTTACATTTTTTCTAAAATATGCCGTCCTCAATTGGTATTTTTGCAACAAAGTTCTAGGAGGCACTAATTTGTGCTGTATTTGGAAAATTGTATGTGGAATTGTATGTATGATACATATCAATTTATATGTAACCTAACTTGGGGCCACTTTGACTTTTTAATTTTTAAGGTAATCAGTTGACACACACACACACACACAATGCACACATTTATAATGGTAGCACGTATTTTACATAAAGTAATCCTATAAAAATTATACTGATATCTTTCACTGCTCTACCTAATATGGTAAAGTCATAGACTGAGCAAGTTAAACAAATCAAAATATATTATTGGTGGAGAGCAACTCACGTGTAAAAATTAGTTTGAAAGATTAAATTCCAGATTGTGTCACAGGGTAATTTATATAAGTGTAATTATACTTGTAATTACATTTTCAAGTATATATCCTATAGGAATAATTGGATGTAAATGTATTAATTTTATGGTTAATGCAGAAACATCTTGAGTCATTTCTATTGTAATTTTTAGTTATTAACTACGGTTTATTTAAATATATACATTCAATTAATAAAAAAATTTAGAATCTATCTAAAACATATGAGATTTTCAGATAAGTGGCAGTAAGCCCTGAATTCAAGGCATAAAGGTCACAAGATAAAAGGAAGCAAAGGGATTCTCAGAGAGTCTTTAAAAGTTGTGGTTTGAGAACAACAGGATTTGGGGATTTTTACACTTCCTGGCTATTTATTTATGATTGTGTGTTGCTGCATAAATGACAACGGAGAAAGGATAACTTTTTAAAGGTGTTTTTCTAGAGAATAACCATGAAGAAACAGAACATGTAACTAGCAGGAACCACCATTCCTGTTTATTTCACTTACCCACCTACTAATCTAGTAAATATGCATGGAATGCCAACTGCATGACAAGTACTATGCTAGGGTCTAGGCAATTGTGAATCAAAAGATACAAAGGTCACTGCTCTCAAGGAGTTTAGAAGTAGTGGGAAAACAGAAACAAATGTAAAATGGGATTCTGCTGAAGATTACAAAGAAGAGGTACGAGAGCTGAATCAGGAAGACCAGAGAAGGTGCCCCTGAAGAAACTGACACTGATATGGACTATGGAAGTAGAAGATGATGATCAATCAAAAAGCTACGTGATCTTTAGGCAGCGAAGCATGTACAAAGGTGTTCTTGCTGTAGGGATTATGCCAAGCAACAACAAAATAAAACAAAACAACTGCATTGCTTGGACTCAATGAGGGCGAGTGCCTAGCATAATGCAGATGTGAGATCGTCTACAATTTCTTGTAAAGAAATTGAAGAAAGAGCTAGAAAAATGTAGTTAATTATCTTAGGTCTATTTTTAGTATCTGCCCATCAACGCATGATGAAAGAGTGAGTGGAATCATTTGCGAAGTATTAGAATTTCCTGCTACCCTCTTTGTTATTCTGTTGACTTGAGGGGATGTATTCTTCACACTCCCACCATGCGGAGTTCATCGTGTCGGTGGCCCCGGAGAACCTTGCCTTCCAGTATCCACGCCCTTGTGTCATCCTCTCTCCTGAAGCCTGAGCAGGTTCTACGGGTTGTTTTAACTAACAGAATGTGGTAGGAGTGACACTCTTCCAGTTCCAGTCCTTCTCCTTAAGAAGAAGTGGCAGCTTCTACTTTTGCATTCTGGGGAACTCTGAACTACCACGGATGAAACCTGTCTCTCCTGCTAGAGAGACTACCTGAAGACGGAGAGGATGGGAAATGATGTGGAGGAAAAGCAAGAAATTCCACTAAACAGCAAGACCTGAGGTCCGGATATACAATCCCAATCAAGTCCCAAGCAAGGATTTTAGAAAAAGTACTTTATTTGAAAGGGGAGTCTAGGAAGCATGGTCAGGGGAATAAGGAAGTAGAAAAAGGAAGGGAAGAAATCTGTAAAGGGTGCTTTACTGAACAGATTTAATTGAAGGCAAGTAAAATACAATTCCTCTCATAGGTCAGGGAAACAGCGTAGAACGATACCTCACTGTTACCCCGTCCAAGAGCAGAAAGGTGTTCTGCATCCACCAAATCACCACACATCATTGGTGAAGGGCTGCTCCTGGAATCACTAACCCTATGACACTTTCAGCTTTTGCCCCAACAAGGGCCAGGTGTGCCTCCATACCAGAACTCCATGAGCAGGCAGTCACAGGTATTTAAGGAAAACAGTCTTTCCAGGATTAGTAGGTGGGTGCTGACTAAATATCACAGAGCTCTGAGCAGGCTGCCTTCACTGTGAAACACAAACTTCATGTGACATGTGGCATGTGACAATGTTTATTTGGCCTATTATTCCATCTCTAGCCTAGCTCCCAGCACATACAGCTGAAAACATGCTGAAAATGTGAATATTAACAGTTAAATTTGACTTTTCTAAAAAGGGTATGTGTTATATTCAATGGGCTTGGTAAATATTAGATACTAGAACTCATTGGGATAAAATTGAAAATGTTGATTCTATTCCAAAAAAAAAAAAGCCAACCAAGATCCCCTTGTCCTGCCAGAACTACAAATTTTATGCTCGTTTTCACAAAGCTGGTGCTTGGCTGTTTTATATAATATTAAGGCACGATTTTAGTTACTTGGATAGAGAAAAGTTCTAGAAGAGTCTCTAAAAAGGCTAGAATATCTGTTGTACTATTCTTCCTTTGCCAACATTATGGTAAACCCATGAATAATATGTCTCAGTACTTGAACTACTTGAAATGGAAATGGCAGAAATTTAAGACCAACATTTCCTGGTCTTTAATTCAAAGCTTTTATAAAGAAACTGTTGGTCAAAAGAGTATCAGATATTTGGAAGAAGAGAAAAGCCCCTCATTCTTGAAAAGTTGTATATTCAAAACCAGAGGGAAGAACGGTAGTTTTCAGGAGAAGCAGGTTGACAGCCCCAGAGTTAAACACCTGCAGAATGAAGCTTGGTTCAGTGTGGAGCTATTACGTTTCCTTGTTGTTACATTCAGTGTGTCCATGTTCATTCCATCAGCAGTTGAATAAAAACTGTGTGAGTGTGTATCCTCCTGGAAGAGAGCAAGGGAGTCCATTTGTATCGGGAGACAATTCTCTCCTTACCTCTTTTAACTAGATGAAGAAATGCAAATTCAATGTCAAGCCAATTTTCATGTTAATAATAAGGGGAATAACTTGAAACTTCTTGCTCTACGCTGGATTGTCTAATATCCAGTCACAGCTGCTAGACTGGCTTTGTCCCACACAACCTGACTTTCAATCCTTAACAGAAAACTTTAATTGTGTTGGTATCTGGCTTTAGTTTAGTAAATTTGCTACATTTAAGGGGACAGAGGAAGGAAGAAAGCAGCGAGAGAGAGAAAGGATCTGAGATCAGGACATAGGGCAGATGGCAGTTGCCTTAGTGTTGTCCACTCCTTACTTGCCTTTCGGGAGAAATACAGTGAATAAAATGGCCAAAGACCATTTTCTCACAGGGCAGAAGGAAAATGAGTAAAGGCTCTGGATAATCCACAAACTGAGGACCTGAGTTACTAGTACTTTCAGGAGGTATAGAGAATACCTCAGAACTCAATTCATTTCTTATTGTGAAGTGGTATATTTTTAAGAATGATGGGACAAAAAACCCTAAGGATATGTTGTATTCATCTGTGTCAAAAACTACCCCAGTAACTTCTCCCTCCATATCCTAAATTAATCAGGATGCTCTCAAGGATGTGTCCCATAAATCTCTCCAGAGACTTCTTCAGACATTTCTAGTTTTTTTGTTTCTCAAGCGGAAAGACAGCAGAGCATAAAACTACCATGCGTTATTCTTTTCTGTTATTTTAATGGAGATGGCTCTTTACTGGTGGCTCAGGGCAGTACCTTTCCCAGAGCAAATGCTGTAGAAGTACAAGCAGCTCACATTACAGTGGTTCTCCTTTATCCATGGTTTCACTTTCTGGTGTTTTGGTTACCTGAAGTCTACTACTGTCAGAAAATATTAAGTGGAAAATTTCAGAAATAAACAATTCCTCAGTTTCAAACTGCATGCTCTTCTGAGTAGCATGATGAGATCTCTCATCTTCCCGCTCCATTCTGCCCAGTTTGTGAATCATCCCTTTGTCCAGCATAGCCACACTGTATATACTACCCACTCATTCTTGTTATCGGAGCGACTGTTGCAGAATCTCAGTGTTTGTGTTCAAGTAATCTTTATTTTAATTAATAATACTTTACTAATAATAACTGAATTATTAGTTACTGTTACTCTCCACTATGCCTAATTTATAAATTCGGCTTTCTCATAGGTAAGGGTCTTAGTCTGTTTGTGTTGCTATAAAACATGAACCGAAGCTGGGTAATTTATGAAGAAAAGAGGTTTATTTGGTTCACAGTTTTGCAGGCTTTACAAGAAGCATGGCACCAACATCTACTTCTGGTGAGGGCCTCAGGAAGCTTCCACTCATACTGGAAAGAGAAGGGGAGCAAGCATCACATGGTGAGAGAGGAAAGAAGAAGGAGAGGGGAGGGAGGTGCCAGACTCTTTTTAACATTCAGTTCTCACAGGAACTAATCAAGCAAGAACTCACTCATTACCTGCAAGATAGCAATAAGTCATTCATGACAGAGCCACCCCCATGATCCAAATACCTCCCATCAGGCCCCACCTCCAACACTGGAGGTCCCATTTCAACATGAAATTTGGAGGGGGTGAAAATCCAAAATGTATCAGTATGTGTAGGAAAAAATATAGTGTATACAGGATTTGGTTCCATCCATGGTCTCACGCATCCACTGAGAGTCTTAGGATGTATCGACTTAGTGTAAGTAGGGACTATTTTACTAGTGCTGCTGCTACTACTGCTCCTACTATGATGGCTACTACCACAACTACTGTAAAAAATTATCCGAGTGTGTTATAGAACTTCAGGTAAGAGTCACTTAGGTCAGCATGCTTTATATCCCTGCTAAAAATGCCCTTTCTCCAAATGCTGCAGGGTCTACCATGTACAAGATAATCACTAGAAAAGTGAAAGCACAGTTTAAATGTCAGCTTCAGTCCAGTTTTCTTTAGTAGCCACCTGCAACAGAATCATCTGAGGTACTTCTTAAAAAGGCAACTTACTGGGAACTACGTTAGACTGACTTCATCAGAATCCAGAATGGGGCTTACGAATCTTTCATTTAAATGAATTTTCCAGATATTTCTTGTTGAGTAGAAAATTTGAAAACTTCTGCTGGTCTTTTCTGGAAAAGTTACACATCAGGTTTTGACCTACTTTGATGGAACTTGTGGCAGAATGTTCATACACCAGAAACGGTCAAACATTTCTCCAAATATTTCTAGATTTTAGAAAATATTATTAAAATTATTATTATTATTATTATTATTATTATTATTATTATTATTATTATTTTAGATAGAGTCTTGCTCTGTTCCCCAAGCTGGAGTTCAGTGGCACAATCTCGGCTCACTGCAACTTCTGCCTCCTGAGTTCAAGCCATTCTCCTGCCTTAGCCTCCTGAGTAGCTGGGATTACAGGCATGGGCCACCACGCCCGGCTAATTTTTGTATTTTAATTTTTGTATTTTTAGTAGAGACGGGGTTCACCATGTTGGTCAGGCTGGTCTCAAGCTCATGACCTAGTGATCTGCCCACCTTGGCCTCGGAAAGTGCTGGGATTATAGGCGTGAGCCACCACGCCTGTCCTAAAAATTATTTTAAGATAATTATATGTATATTTAAAAACTGTTAAATATCTTTTAAAATCTAGTAATCACAAGATGCAACATAACTCATAATTCCAAATATTTACCAAAGGGTTTGTATTAGTCCATTTTCATACTGCTATGAAAAACTGCCCAAGACTGAATAATTTTAAAGGAAAGAGGTTTAACTGACTTACAGTTCAGCATGGCTAGGGAGGCCTCAGGAAACCTGCAATCATGGCAGAAGGTGAAGGGAAAGCAAGGTGTCTTCTTGCATCTTCTTCACAAGGTAGCAGTAACAAGTGCCCAGTGAAGAGGAAAGAGCCCCGTATAAAACCGTCAGCCTTCCTGAGAATGGGCCTCTACTGCAGGAACACCTGGCGAGAGCGCGGCCACTACCGCGGGAACACCTCGCGAGAGCGCGGCC
>NC_045435.1:26859698-26877095 GCF_002776525.5 Piliocolobus tephrosceles | reverse complement strand
AACACCTCGCGAGAGCGCGGCCACTACCGCGGGAACATTTCGCGAGAATGCAGTCACTACCTCGAGAACAGCCCGGGGAACCACCTCCGTGATTCAATGAGCTCCCATCAGGCGTCTGCCTTGACACATGGGGATTGTGGGGTGACGGTGTCTGTGATTCAAGATGAGATTTGAGTGGGAACACAAAGCCTAACCCTATCAAGGCTTATCTGCATTTTTTCACTGAACTGGGATTATAATAATCCTATAGTTGTTTTTACCCCTTTTTTACTCAAAATATATGGTAAATATTTACAATGTTACTAAAAATTTTCCCACACACACACTTCTAAAGGTTTTATGCCATTTCCTCAAAATTATATGCAGGCATTTAATAAACACCATTGTTAGATAGGCTTTTTTGTTTTTTCCCTGAGGTTTTTTGGAAATATGAAACATTCAGAATCAACATTCTTTATTACATCCTTTTACTTTTGAAAACCATGAAAGTAATCATTATATACTCTTTACAATTCCGTGTTACGATCACAGACTTCAGTTTACTAGCGAAAGAAGGGAAATATATTTTCTAAGTAGTTAATCCATAGAATAAACGTATTTATTACATAGTTCAAGTAGATTATATAAGTCATATTTCAAAATTAACTTTCTGAAAGTATAATTGTACAGGGAAGTGCGCATGAACTATCAAATAGAAGAAACTCCAAATTGTCGACATATAATGGAAAGTGTGTATTTTCTAATATCAACTGGTATCGTCACTTGAAATCAAGATGGAAAACAAGCACAGAGAAATGAAGCTATAGCAAAACTAGGGAAGAATAAAAAGCTGAGGCACTTAGTAATATTTTAGTAGATATTCTTTTTTGTTTAAAGCCCAGGCGGCTTCAAAATATTCTCCTTTATTTGATAAAAATGATTTTCCAAGCTGAAAGGGTTTTGAAAGAGTCTTTCAAGATGAGCCACTTTCCAGAAAATTATCTTGTGCACGAATATGGAGGGAGCAAATTTAAACTCATATGAATAGTCAATGTAAATATGCACACTGAGTTTATCTTGAGAGAGCTGCTCTCTGTACTTCGAATACAGAGATCTGATATATCTTGGAATTGATAATGAGTTTTAATACAAGGAAATGACCAAAACATCCGCAGTGTGCTCCTGGTTTCCTGAGAGAAAAAGGTATATCTGAGATAATGAGCAGCAAGGCCAGTTCACCAAGGGCAAAATCCCTACTTTTGTCCTTCCTGGTTAAGGGCTTCTGTGATACCCCAATGAGGAGAGACTGCTGATTGATAGCAGGTTGTTATCTACCCACAATTTTATAATTTGCTTAATCTATTTATGATATCTATAACTCTTACTAAACAGTTCCATGGATATTCCTTTCATAGCCATTATAAAATACAGGCTCTAAGAACCCTTCCAAACATTTTTTGGAAGTACATAAAATTGTTGGAACCAACTAAGACTTTCTTCTAGCTAAGTTTTATTAAACCCTTACTGTGAACCAGACTTTACATTTGTTCATCCATATATTTCTCACAATAATGCTAAAAGGTAAACCTAATTATCCCCCATTTTGCAGATGAGAGCTCAACTCCAGGGTAAAGTACCCACGGCTGTGCTAGTAAGAAGTGGTGGGATCACTAGTGAAAGGCAAGTCTCAATCACTGTGTCCCTATTCATTATGAACAAGCTGGACCCTAGAAGAAGCATCAGCTTTGAGACACTACATTTCATACAAGGGATACATTCTTACCAAAGCAATTTATAAATTGTAAAGAACAATGGAAATACAAATTTCAGTTAAAGTCAATTTTTGAATGATTTTTCATTCACAAATAATAAAGAGGAATATCTTGAGTTTTTCATTCATGTAATGAACAGGGTTCTCACAAACATATGGAAATGTCCCCTTAGTAGAAAAAGTGTTTTGATCTTACCAAATATATGTATTTAAAACTATGTATAAATGATATACAGTACATGTTGTACTGTTATGTATTTTTTATAAATTATATCCAACAATGAAAATTAAAAAGGATGCATTGTATGAGCCAAGTTGAATTTTTTTCTCTCTCCTTCATTTTACAGGGAGACTAGACCATTTTACATACTCCACTGTGTAGAACACTAGAATCGATTTTTAGCACTCACAATATGCTTTCTAATGGGAAAAAGATGAAAATCATGGGTGAATGTAAAGAAAAAATTCATGCCTGAGATTTACTACCCTACATGCTGGGGTGTGGGTAGGTCTCTAAATTTATATATTTCATAAGAGTTCTCTTAACCAGACTCGATTTAACTGGGGTTTGCAGGATTTCCTAGAGCTGCTGAATGTGCATGCTTGATTGGCAACTCTCTAGCTACAGTTCCTGCAGTTAGAATTGTATACATATCAAAAATCAGTCGTTTGTTCCCCTCAAAACAGTGTTTAAGTGTTTTGCATTATCTATGATATAGTCTTTAGATTTTACTTCTGCATCAGTGAAACTAAATTAGGGAGCACCAAATAGGACATTTACATTGACGAGAGTCTTTAAATACTGGTTCAGCATCATTAGGTTGCTCATAAAGGAATCACAAATAACATTTAGAGGTTGAGTTTATTGCATTTATTGGATATTTACAACATAGTAAATATTCCACCTGCTTATATTTGCTGCAAATATAGAGATGGAAAAATGTTTTTGACCCTGGAATAAAGAAGCAATAAACAGCTTTACACTACATTAAGTACAAAAGTGAAGTTAAGGAGTCTGATAATTGGAAAAGTGATTTATTGAAATAATCTTCATCAAGAACATTGTTTCTGTTGTAATACTAGATAATATAAATACCCAACACATCAGATGTTTGGAAAAAAAAAAAAGGGTAGGTAGATCTCTTTACAAGTATTCTTAGCCCTGGGGTTTTACGTTTTTCAATGCTGATAAAAGTAGAAGACTGGATAACCAAGCAAAAATGGGTTCTGGAATAAAGAATTGCCTAAGAATATAGGTGTTTACAGTAAACTTTAAGTGAGCAATTAAAAGAGTGAGAAATTTCAGGAAATTGTGATGTTTAAGATAATTCTCACCTTTAATAAAGTTTTATAGCTAATTGAGATTTTAATTTTCATAACTAATTTTCAGTCATAAAATTTATCTCCTCTTTTAATCAAAACTTATTTTTTTCTTAACATGGTTTCTGAAATTTTTAAAGTAAAAGACTTTTAAATCTGGCAGAAAAAGATGATGAAAATTTTAATTTATTCTATTATGTGTGAAAAGGTGGGGAGTCCTGCTATGTTTCCCAGGCTAGTCTCGAACTCCTGCACTCAATTGATGATCCAGCCGTATCCTCTCCAGTAGCTGGGATTACAGGCACATGCCACTGCACCCTGCTCATGAAAATTCTAAACAATTGGCTTTGTGATGAAGTTACATGACTTTAAATAGTACTGACATTTGTTGAAAGTATTTCTTGCGTTCAATGTTGAGTTATTCTGTTAATGAAGACATACAAAGAAGATGAAACACTAAAAAAATTCGCAAATTTCAAATGCTTGCATTTGAAATATATTTTTTTATTTTCAGTGCTTTAGAAAATATTTTGACATGTTCAAAAACTGTGTGAATGCATTTTTATTAGAGATAGGTTTTAAAAATTTGTAATATACCTGTGATATGATTCACAATAAGACAGGTTGTCCTGTGGTAGCATACAACCACAAGATTTGAGTGGCTTTGGATCACAAAGGTTAATTTTCCTCTCATTTAATGTCTACAATGGCCACAGATGCCTTTCTAGGGAAGTTGTTCTCCATGTTACCATTCGGGGTTCCAGGCCTCTTTAGTAGGTTGTGTAACAGGATGAAACACTAGGGAAGTAACACAAAGTTCTTCACTGCTTTCATCTGAAGGCGACACACGTTACTTGTCATACAGCTGATCAGACCTGTCACGTGGCTAGTCATGTGGACTCTTCCAGTTGCAAGACAGGATGAGAATGAGGTCTCTTTGTACTCATAAGTGATAAATAACTGAATGTTGGTAAATACTAGCAATGTCTACTTACATGAACACAAACAGCATTATTTGTTCCTGTTTTTGTAGTGGTTAGACAGTAGCATAACCCTTCTTTTGATTCTAATGCCACTTATCTAGACAAGTTGGATAATGTATTTTGATTGCTCTTTTCCTAGGAAATCTTATCATAGCTGTTCAGTCATTAATTTCTAATAATATTCCATATTTCCCATCTGTGAAATTAATTACTATAGAAGATTTCATCAACATGACCTAAGGTGTTGTTCTTTGAATTATTTAAAATTTTGCTGGGCAAAAGCAATGCTGTTTCTCTTCTATCAGCTGCCCCAGGTGAATGGGGGACAATGATGTGACCTCCTACTCTGCAAAGAATTTCTATTTCCATTAAGCACTTTGAGGCTAGGGAAAGACATTTTATAAATCATTAAATTATTGTAATGCCATAGGCATTTGGGTTTCTAAATTGTTAGATTCAATCCCTATTTCACTGAAGTCAAAATAGTAATGTTGGAGAGAGGTATAAGCATGTATGAGTGAGCAAATCCTTTCCTGTGGATCATAGGGTGTGAAAATGAGTAGAGGGAAGATGAACAAAGGATTTCTTAACAAACTGGAAAAAGCTCCTCTTAGCTGCAAGAAGGTTGTAATATGATCAAGAAAGAGGAGGACCTGTTTGCAATTTTTCCTTGAAAATTCATATCTACCAATTATGTATCTTTCTTTATGTTAGATTTATGTTGGTAAGGTTAGTTAAAGACCAAAGTTGTTTCTGGTTTGTTGTGTGTGTGTGTGTGTGTGTGTGTGTGTGTGTGTGTGTGTGACTGAATTCTAATGTATCTGAGAATATAAATCAAAACTTGCAAAAGTTGGTCTTTCTAAATATTCCCCTCAACCCCTAATTCTTTGTTGATAGAATATTTTATTGTTATACTATTAAACCTAAGAAATATTTGTATTACTTTGATTTTCTCTTCCAGCTTATTTTTAAAATATCGTAAATTCAAATAAACCTTTTGAGTTGGTAATGTGACCTGCCAAACATGTCATGGGCATGCAATTAGTCACCTTTGAATTTTAAAAAAATAGCTTACCCTAATTATCCTCTAAAGAATGTATCTGTGTTTTGTAATGTATCGTTTAGTAGTTACTATTTGGTACTTGGTAGGAAATAGCTCACCAATTAAAGCTTGATTCCTGAACAGACTGAATGTATGAATCGACTCTACTACAGATAAAGAAAATAAGGCTTAGAGAAATAACAACATTTATGTGGAGTTGCAGGGCCCAGAAAGCGCATGAGTACCTGTCGATTGTCGCCTGGGCCATGCTCATTTCTATGCAATTTATACATGGTTGTTTCTCCAAGACACTAAAATTGATGCAGAAGAGATTGTCTTTCAGCAAATTTGGTTAATATTATTCATCTATTAATTATCTCACCCATTCATTCATTTACTTAAGAAACCTTTTGTGAGTACTTATTGGAAATCAAATTCTGGGAATCCAGAACTGTCAATTTTATTACTGCTGTTAAAGCATACAGCATAACAGAGCTGTTTTAAAAAGTTTGAAGTGCTAACTGAAAAGTGGAAAGAAGTAGGAATAATTTGTTAGTTTTGCAAAAGTTATTGGGTCAAAACTTACTTTAAGCAAGAGAAGAGTAATTTTACTTTGTCAAATTGGAAAGGAGTTGAAGTTGACGTTTGCCAAAGAAAGCATCATTAGCATAGATGGAAGTGTGCGTGATGAAAACATGTAGGAAATCCAGACATCTGTTCAACCTCAACTGATTGTAACTCTGTGACATTAAAAGAAGGTTGGAGATCAGGAGAGCACGGTGGTTAGAACGTTGGGGTAAGATCAGATTGAACACTAATTTCATCCTTTACTGACTGCTGAATTTGCACAACTATTTAACTTCCCTAAGTTCCAATTTCTTCATTGTAAAATGGTGTTATCTTTCCCATCAAGTGTATTCAATGTGAGGAATTAATTAAATGTAATTATACAGAATTTAGCCCAGTGCCTGACTCACAGAAAGCACATATTAAGTTATTTTTTAAAAGATTGAAAAAGCCTTTTATCACTATGACAAGAGATGATCAACAATGTAGGAATATACATAGAATGTGTGAATACCATTGCTATATGTTATATGTATATAAATAAATACAGAAACAGTACATATTTATTTGTTTAAGGAATTTATTAAACAGGCAAAAATTATTCAACATTCTAGAAAACAACCTTGATGTAACCTTATCTTCAAACACCTACTTAAAAAATAAATAGAATGTACTCAAAAGAATATTCATTTGGTAGGATATTGCTGATTGGTATAAAAAGGAAAAAAATTGTGGTCCAACTAGGTAAAATAAAGTTAAAATGTTTTATTTACTAAATGACATATTGCAGTGTTTAAGAAAAACATAAAGTATACAGTGCTTCACAAGTTTATTTCACCATGGAATGTTTTCATTGTAGGATATTTCATGTCATTTTTGTTGCCTAATACTTTGGAAAATTAGGTCTTAGGCATTTAGTGCTATCCAGCTTCGTTACTTTCAAAAAATTGAACTAGAATTAGTTTGGCACTGAGCTAGACTTCATAAATGTTTCATTTTATCCAATGAATGTATAGCATTTGACAGCACCAAAATTAAACCACCATAGAAAAGAGAAATACTTCATTCTCATTATTTGTTTTATAATTGTTTCTTTTTCATATGGTGTCAGTGTTATCCATTCAATTAAATTTATAATTTTCATGCTCTTCCTTATTTTGAATCTTAACTTAGAAAAAATAAAAAGAATAAAATAATAAAATGCATTTTTATTGGTTCTCATTCCAATTTCTGAAACAATATATAGTTAGCAATTTAAAAATTAATTATCCTCCATATATTTGCCTATTGATTTAGTCATTCCAAAATTTAGAAATTAGACAAAGTTTTTCTTTCCTCTACAGTAATCCTAGTAAATGTTATGCATTACTGTAATCCTATAAGGAGATTTAAAATTCCCGTACTTTTTTTGACCAGTTCTACTTTTCATGCACATTCCTTTCAGCGGAAGGGAAAAATAAAGAAAGAAAACACATGGTAAGCACATAGACAGGAATGATCTCATTCTAATATGCCAGTGTCCACATTGACTCATAAGTTCATTAAATAAATGAATATTAGTGTTTATTTGTCTGCATGTCATGTCTGGCTGTGGTGTACATTATACCAATTCTATTTTGGATTGATTGCTGACAGAAAAATCATTCATTATGCATGTGAGGAATGAAGTCCCAGAGACGTAATTTTTTCAGCTTGACTCTGTGAATATACAAAAAGGCTGGTGTTTCTTTGTGCTGGAAATAAGACAATGCATGTCTCAATGGCATGTTTAAACTACATACAAGTTATAAGCATATGTAGTATATTGATAGTTATCAATGCCTCCTTTGAGGGTTAGTGATGAGAAAATGGGATACTCAGTAAATGGACTAGTACCTAACAGCAGGTGTTCCAGTCTTGCCAACTGCAGTGTCATAATTTGTTCACTATTAATCTGTTGCTGGATAAATGTTGCAACTGCAAAGACACAACTCCCATTAAACTAGGAGAAGTTATATAGTTACACTGATTTTGGTAAATTCAGGTAGAAATGTAATGATATTCTATGGTTTTGGTCATTTTTTATTGTTCTAATTATATCATCAATCATAGTTCATTCCAGTTGTGTATGTTATTGAATTATAACCACTGTTCTAAAACTCAGATTTCTCAAACTGACTAATGCAATTAATTAATAAATTGAGGGAACGAGGCAGCCAAGATGAGACCAAAGTACCAGAAGGTGCTTTACTTCGGTGACTCAGACCTGGGAGCAGGTTTCCGGAGCCTGTGTCTTTAAGACAGTGGTCAATTCCATAGTTGCCCGTTGGCATATGAATCACATGATGGAGTGATACTAAATCCATCAAGTAAGGTGCCTTACATACCGCTTTTAAAAGTTTGTCAGCAGAAATTACAACCCCATCAATACATGCAAACTCACATCTAATAACTTCTGCATGTTTAAAAGTTAAAAAAAAAAAAGTTTGTCATTTGGCTGAGCTTTCACATAATCTTGACCAATCTGAATACCCTTCGTTTTAGTACATTTTCATGCTGCTGGTAAAGACATACCCAAGACTGGGAAGAAAAAGAGGTTTAATTGGACTTACAGTTCCACATGGCTGGGGAGGCCTCAGAATCATAGCGGGAGGCAAAAAGAGCTCCTTACATGGTGGCAGCAAGAGAAAATGAGAAAGAAGCAAAGGCGGAAACCTGTGATAAACCCATCAGCTCTCTTGAGACTTATTCACGATCACAAGAATAGCCGGGGAAAGACTGGCCCCCGTGCTCAAATTACCTCCCTGTGGGTTCCTCCCATAACATGTGGGAATTCTGGGAGACACAATTCAAGATGAGATTTGGTGAAGACACAGCGAAACCAAATCATTCCGCCCCTGGCCCATCCAAATCTCATGTCCTCGTATTTCAAAACCAACCGTGCCTTCCCAGTAGTCCCCCAAATTCTTAACTAATTTCACCATTAACTCAAAAGTCCACAGTCCAAAGTCCCATCTGAGACAAGTCAAGTCCCTTCTGCTTATGAGGCTGTGAAATCAGAAGCAAGCAAGTTACTTACTAGATACAATGGAGGTACGGATATGGGGTAAATACAGCCATTCCAAATGGGATAAATTGGCCAAAACAAGGGCTACAAGGCCCATGCAATTCCGAAATCCAGCAGGGCAGTCAAACTTTAAAGCTCCAAAATGATCTCTTTTGACTCCGGGTCTCACGTCGAGATTATGCTAATGTAAGAGGTGGGTGCCAATGGTCTTAGGCAGCTCTGCCCCCGTGGCTTTGCAGGGTGCAGCTTTCGTGGACTGACATCAAGTGTCTGCAGCTTTTCCAGGTGCACGGTGCAAGCTGTCAGTGGATCTGCCATTCTGGGGTCTGGAGGATGATGGCCCTCTTCTCACAGCTCCACTAGGCAGTGCCTCAGTAGAGACTGTGTGGGGGCTCAACCCCACATTGCCCTTCCACACTGCCCTAGCAGAGGTTCTCCATGAGGTCCCTGACCCTGCAGGGAACTTTTGCCTGAGCATCCAGGCATTTCCATACATCTTCTGAAATCTAGGCAGAGGAGGTTACCAAACCTCAATTGTTGACTTCTGTGCACCTGCAGGCTCAACACCACATGGAAGCTGCCAAGGCTTGGGACTTCCACCCTCTGCAGCCCCTTTCAGCCATGGCTGGGGTGACTGGGACACAGGGTACCAAGTCCCTCAGCTGCACACAGCTCGGGAACCCTGGACCTGGCCCAAGAAATCACTTTTTCTTCTTGAGCCTCCAGGCCTGTGATGGGAGGGGCTTCTGTCAACATCTCTGACCTGACCTGGAGATATTTTCACCATGGTCTTGGGGATTAACATTAGGCTCCTTGCTACTTATGTAAATTTCTGCAGCCAGCTTGAATTTCTTGGCAGAAGATGAGTTTTTCTTTTCTATCAAATAGTCAGGTCGCATGTTTTCCAAACTTTTGTGCTTACTTTCCTTATAAAACTGAATGCCTTTAACAGCACCCAAGTTACCTTTTGAATGCTTTGCTGCTTAGAAATTTCTCTGCCAGATACCCTAAATAATCTGTCTCAAGTTCAAAGTTCCACAAATCTCTAGGGCAAGTGCAAAATGCCACCAGTCTCTTTGCTAAAACATAACAAGAGTCACCTTTACTCCAGTTCCCAACAAGTTTCTCACCTCCATCTAAGACAGCCTCAGCCTGGACCTTATTGTCCATGTCACTATCAGCATTTTGGGCAAAGCCATTCAACACTTCTCCAGGAAGTTCAAAACGTTCCCACATTTCCCTGTCTTCTTCTAAGCCCTGCAAACTGTTCCAACCTCTGCCTGTTACCCAGTTCCAAAGTTGCTTCCACATTTTTGGGTATCTTCTCAGCCAGACCCCACTCTACTGGTACCAATTTACTGTATTATTCTGTTTTCACACTACTGATAAAGACATACCCAAGACTGAGAAGAAAAAGAGGTTTAATTGGACTTACAGTTCCACATGGCTGGGTGGCCTCAGAATCATGGTAGGAGGCAAAAGGCACTTCTTACATGACAGTGGCAAGAGAAAATGAGGAAGAAGCAAAAGTGGAAACCCCTGGTAAACCCATCAGATCTCATGAGACTTGTTCACTATCATGAGAAAAGCACAGGAAAGACCAGCCCCCATGATTCAATTACCTCCCCTGGGTCCCTCTCACAACATGTGGGAATTCTGGGAGATACAATTCAAGTTTAGGTTTGGTGGAGACACAGCCAAACCGTATCAGGCTTCTTCAAATAGGGCTGGTGCTGTATACACCACCTGTGAGATAAATACAATGTACCCTGTGTTGGAGCTCAAAATGTATAAATATTCCTGAATTTATATCTGGCTTTGTTATTTTATACATGCATTAAAACACTTTCCTTTTGGCTTACTCCTCTTCGTTTGTTTGTGAGTTTGGTTTGGGACACTTCAGATATACTTGGTTATGATATAATATGGAGACTAGAGATAAAAAAAAATACACCTCTCAATGCAATGTGGGTAAAATTTGACTTATTTTCCATATCCTAGTGATATATACATATACACACACACACACACACACATATATATATACAGAGAGAGAGATGTAGATGCAGAGGCAGACTTACAAAATTTCAACAGTGTAATTTTCATTAGAAAGATGAATAACAAAAAGAATTTGTTAAAGTACATCTACTGGCGGGGCGCGATGGTTCACGCCTGTAATCCCAGCACTTTGGGAGGCCAAGGCAGGCAGATCACGAGGTCAGGAGATGGAGACCATCCCGGCTAACACGGTGAAACCCCGTCTCTACTAAAAATACAAAAAACTAGCCGGGCGAGGTGGCGGCGCCTGTGGTCCCAGCTCCTCCGGAGGCGGAGGCAGGAGAATGGCGGGAACCCGGGGGGCGGAGCTTGCAGGGAGCCAAGATGGCGCCGCTCACTCCAGCCTGGGCCGCAGAGCGAGACTCCGTCTCAAAAAAAAAAAAAAAAAAAGTACGTCTACCTGTAAATCTATATTTCTTTCTATTCATGTATCAAAGAATTATTTCAAAGTACCTAATTTATATTAAACCCTTTGGAGGCTGTAGTATAGTTGCTTACATCTTTTTCCTTTAGGTGTTATAGTGACTACTATAGACTTTATTGGGCCCCAATGTTCATATTGCATTGCATGGTATAACAAATAGCTACTAGTACTACATGGCATTGTTACTAAATGCCATTGGTATGAAGTCGTGAATTGGTCCTAAATTTTCTGTAAAAGTTCTTTAATGTAATAAGGCATATACTCTTGATCTTTAAGAGCAGCTACAAATTGTCACATTATTGGAATTCATCTTGTGGTTAATAAATAAAAGATGATGAATAAAAGGTAATAAAAACATCATCATATTCTCACCACACAGTTTTATTTTGAAGGCCTTTTTATCACTCATTGCTGTAAAAGTATCATTTAAGTTCAGTTTCCTCATCTATACTATGGCAAAAATAATAACTTCTCCAAATATGTGGTTTAACAAACGAACAAATAAAAAACAAGAAAGCATATCAAGCCATTTTGTCACCCAAAGAGAAGCATATGCATGTAAGAATATTACTATAAAAAGAAGAAAGCTTAGAAAAGATATCTTTTTTTTTTCTTAACAAAAAGAAAAATGTTCTCTAATTATCCTCCATTTCTGGGGCCTTATGTTTATGCTTATTTTTTCGTATGACAGTGTTTTATAAAGAGTATTTACATTTATTTTAAAAAAACTGAGCACAAAGATGCACTTTGTGGCAATAATATATGGATAATTTATCCCAAGATTTAACTTACCAAAACTTAGCAGTAAAAAAAAAAAAAAAAAAAAAAAAAGGAAACCTGAAAAAACCCATAAATAGTGAAATATTAGAAAACATATCAAAGCAAGTCATTATATTAACATATTCAAAAGAAAAAGAAACATGAAAATTTCAAAATAACAGGAAACCTATAAGTGTGCAGTAAATATTCTTTGTAAATGGAGGCTTGACATAGTGACTCACTTTGAACAGATAGAATATAGACAAGTGGTGCTTTGTGACTGCTAAGAGTAAGTCATAAAATGAAGGGCTTTCTTCTGGCTCTCTTGCTCTCTTGGTTGCATACAATGGGACAAACCAGCTGACATGTTGTAAGGACATTCAAGCAACCATGAGAAAATTACCTACTGGATAGGAATTGAGGCTCTCCACCTACAGTGAACACCAACTTGCCTGCCATGTGAGTGAGCCATGTTGAAAGCAAATCCTCTGGTCCAGTTAAGCCTGCAGATGACAACAGCTCCAGCCAGTTTCTTGACTTTGTAGGAGACTCTGAACTAAAACTGCACAGCTAATCCACTGCAGACTTTCTGACCTGCCCAATATGTGAGAGAGAATGAATGTTTACTGTTGTTTTAAATCACTAAATTCTGGAGTAATCTGTGATGCAACTGTCGATATCTAAGAAAAATACCAAGACATGTTAAGTCCTAGTGATTAAGACTATGATAGCTGTCGATTAATAAATAAATAGAACTATGGGAAAGAATAGACAATACAGACATAAAGCCATGCATCAATAAAATCTTAATATATGTCAGAGTACCATTGTATTAGGCCATTCTTGCATTGCTATAAATACCTGAGACTGGGTAATTTATAAAGAAAAGAGGTTTAATTGGTTCACAGTTATGCCGGCTTTAGAAGAAGCATGGTGCTGGCATCTTCTGGGCTTCCAGGGAGGTCTCAGGAAACTTACATTCATGGCAGAAGGTAGAAGGGGAGCAGGCATGTCACATGGCCTGAGTGGAGCAAGGTTGGGAGTGTAGGGGAGGTGTCACATACTTTTAAACAGTCAGATCTCACAAGATCTCACTATCATGAAGACAGCACCAAAACATGAGGGATCCTCCCCTATGATCCAAACATCTCCCAGTAGGCTCTCCCTCCAGCGCTGGGGTTAGAATTCAACACAAGATTTAGGCAGGGACAAATACTAGTCTATATCAACCACTATTATAGTACAATAATAAGAGTATTAGGAAAATTATGATGAAAATATAGAGAAAATTACTGTAATACAATGCTTAAAAATAATATCTATGTGGCTTAAAGATTTAAAGGTAAAAAAATGAAGCTTTAAAACCTTAGAAAAAAGCAATAAAATATCTTTACAACTTTGGGATAAAGAAGAAATTCTTAAGAAAGATGAAATTTCTAAGTGTTATTTAATTGAGCTTCATCTACAAATATTTTAGAACAATTTATTTACAATTTCTTCAAAGCTATTGGTAAGCAATGAAATTTATCACCTATACTTTGCAAAACAATGTAGACCTGAGTAAATGAAAATTTATAGTCAATAAATTAATGTTGTTGCCCTAAATCCTAAGTCCATCCTTTTTAAATATTTTTCTTTTTGTGCCCTGTGGCACATTTGTACCATCCTTAGTTGTTTAGAAGCTTTTTTTATTTAAAAGTGACAATAGAGAAAATAACAGCAAAAACTTTAAAGTAAGCATAAAAGGACCAGATTAAGTCCCTTCAGGTTTTTCATTTCTTTATCTAATCCTCTTTCCTCTTCCATCCCCACTAACAACCTCAATCACATCTAAACTCCTGAATACACACATCATATCTGCCATTTTTTGTGTCTATATGTGACTCAAATAGCTCTTTTTTGCTTTTCTCAGCTTGGCTGAATCCACTTGGAATTTTCAAAAGTGATTTTATAAAAGAATATTGGAGAAATAAGTAGATAAGTACAATGCAAAAGCATAATAATAAATATTTGCAAAATGTCGATTTTTCATTCTAACATGATAAAATTTTACATTCAAGTGTAAGTCTTCAGGCTTACTCACCGAGTTCTTTCCCCTCAATTTCTCATTTGAATTTTCACAGTTTAGAGCAGAAACATTCAACCTATTTTTCAATATTTTATAAGAAAACTCAGTACATATACACATACACATACATACATGTATATGGACGTGTGTATGACTAAAACAAATTATTCACAAAGTAATGTGCATTATCATCAGGGATGCATTGAGTTTTTTTAATGTTAGTTATTACTTACTAAATTTATTTTATGATACAATTATAGATTACAAAGATCAGCAATTTTATTTTAAATAAAAAGAATAAGATATACTATAAAGGGAAACACCAGAGTGCATCACAGGGAGTAAGAGGAAATATAGTTTGTTTATTTCAACTGTACTTTATGCATAAATGTATGTAAGTATGTGTGAAAGTATTATGTATTCACACTACGGCATGATATAAATTATCTGCATTACTGTCGGTCATTGTCAGAAAAGTTTATAAGTCACTGCTTGAATTTTCTTCGAAGAAAGCCCTTTTTCTTCTTTCAATCAGTTTTTGGCAATTCTTTATAGTGCTACCCTTTGTCCCTCTTTGGACAAGTTTCACACTGCCTAGCTTAAGTCAATTGGCTAGTTCATGCTTGTTTACAGCCCTAGCATCCACAGGCCCAGTCTGAACTGGGCACAGGTCCACTGACTTTGCCTATCACCACATCACATGGCTGTACTCCACTTATGACAGCAGGGAAGTGGAGGCTGTGACCAGGAATTTACTACCATGGGAATAGCATGGCCTATATCCAAGACTACTCCAGCTGGGAAAACAATGAAAGCACCTGAGGCTCAATGGTATAGGCAGGATCAAGTGGTATGGGGTGACCTGGGATTGGGTAGGATACTGCGCACCCCTGGCCACTCAGATATGCCTTCATCCTTTTATGGTATTTGAATCTTCAAGGTACCCTAACTTCTTCCCTAGAAAGAGAAGACAATTTCAACCCTTAAAGACAGCGGACAGCGGTCACTTGCATTCTCCTAACAAATCTTAAAAAGTGTTTCCCCCGCCCCCCCCAAAAAAAACAATAAATAACAATTAAAATAACAATAATATAAACTTTACCCTTTCTCTAGTGGAAACGAAATAACCAAAATATAAAAAAACTAACTTTTCCCTGGAAATGAGGGAAAGCTTCGTTTTCAAGAAAATTTAGTTTTCAATAATTTTAGTTTCAAGTTTTCAAGATTAAATGGATATTGTAGTTTAATTAAGAAATGCTGTACACATCACCATATACACAAATCCTTAGGCTCATCAAATTCTTTAGGCCTTTTGAAATATTATTCCTCAGTATCCTATGACTCTCCTAGATAAACCGTTTCTTCCATTCATCTCTATACAATCCCAAGTACTATCTTCTTTACAATCTTTATGAGTGTCTGTAACTTCATTCATTTATTAATTTATTTGTTTCTAGTCTTTTTCAAAAAGAAAATAAATTCATCAAGAGAAGGTATTCTATTGGTTTGATAAACAAGCACATGAATTCCTAATGCCTAGATTAATGTTTGGCACACAGAAAAACTCAAGAAATATTTAGTACATGCATCACAATTTTTATATTTTTGTTGAGGCGTAAGAACAAAGTTTATTGAAGAAGGAAGACATCTATAGGAACTGGTTTCTCTTTGTATTAGGTTTTATCCAGCTATCTTAAGATATGTTTCTACTGGGAGAATTCATGTTAGTCAAAAGTATATGTGAATGTATGTACATGTATCATAAGTTATGTTAAGTGCATTTCACATTTTATTATTTGACCAATTATAGAAGAAATATTGTAAATATTACAAAATATTGGGTAATAAAAATAATTTATACTAAAGTTTGAAATCAATTGGGATCTGGGATAAGGCATTTTATATGCGGCCATCCCATAAGCCATTGTATTTTGCTTTAATGAGATTTTTGATTTATTACTGAAGCACTGGATGATTAATTCAGAAAAATGATGGGTGATAAGAAATTATTTGAAATTTTAAAGTTGCAGCAGATCATCCACAGTGGATAATCTACATGTAGATAATTGAGAGTTGGCTGAAGATAGATGTTTCTAATTTTGATTGTGTCTTTGAGAAAATAACACTCCTGATAGTCGTCGGGTTGTAGAACCACTATTTTAATATAATTTCTGCATGCTATCGTATTTTTCGAGTCTATTTCACAGGAAAAGTGTCCATTGTTGTAAGATATATTGTTTGAATGGCTTGATGTATTACTGTCACACTGTTAACCTTCAAATATTGTGAAGACCACTGCCTAAGGGAGACTGAGGTCAAGACATTTTAATTACTCTTATTTTGGTACTCAAGCTGAGTGAGGAGCTCTTAGTTTGATAAGCAAAGACAAAACAACACTGGCCCTTTTTTCCTACCATACATTTTCTCCTTTTGCTCTCTGTGCTCCTTACTCTGACACCAGTTAAAATATCCTGGATAAAATATAGATGTGTGTGTGTGTGTGTGTGTGTGTGATATATATATATAATTGTCCAAAACATATATATCATATATACTTTATGTATAAAATGTACATAATTTTTTAAATTCTTGCAAAGAGTACCTAAATTGCATGCACAATAATGATTCTGAACCATTGAATAGCTCTTAGAACACCAAACTGTATACCTACATGTGACGTCACTCATTTTTAGCTTAGTATGGTAGAAAATTATATTCCGAATAAGCATTTATAATATTAATTCATTTGTTGCCAGGAGGAATTATTAATACCTGGGCTTCATAATTTCTATCATTTTATTTTATAAGCTAAATTAATCATTAATTCAAGCCTTGAGGTCACCTACATCAATCTTATTGTAAGTGTTTCATGACACTTTCAAAATAAAGTGTTTTGACATTCAGAAAGTACAAGTTTTTAGCAAGATCAAACATACTATTCACTTTTTTATTCAGTAGAAAAATTATATGCAATGCTCTATTTTTTGTTACATGGAAATGTTTTAAAGAGGAAAAATAATATGAATGTATGATGGTGTACAATGAAACACTTGTTGCTCATAAATATTATCCGATAATCAATATTTTTATTCATATTCCTTATGATTTTTTCATATAAGCTTCCAGAGACTATTTTCTGGTGACCCATCATTTCCTTTAGAAAGCTCTGGCTAGCTTCCAGCATGTTTCGTTTTGAGAATGTGCGTCTCAGATATGTAGGTTATATTATCGCCAACACCGCATTTTGTACATTCAGAACATCAGGGACTGTCTGTGACAACTAATCCTTAGATGTGTGGGACCTTTCTCATCACTCCATCATTCCCTGAATACATGTGTGGGACCTTTCTCACCGCTCCATCAGCCCTGAATACATGTGT
>NC_045435.1:26858617-26859688 GCF_002776525.5 Piliocolobus tephrosceles | reverse complement strand
CAGCCCTGAATACATGTGTGGGACCTTTCTCACTGCTCCATCATCTCTTGAATGCATGTGTGGGACCTTTCTCACTGCTCCATCATCTCCTGAATGCATGTGTGGGACCTTTTTCACGGCTACATCGTCTCCTGAATGCATGTGTGGGACCTTTCTCACCGCTCCATGAGCCCTGAATACATGTGTGGGACCTTTCTCACTGCTCCATCAGCTCTGAATACATGTGTGGGACTTTTCTCACCGCTCCATCATCCCCTGAATACATGTGTGGGACCTTTCTCACCGTTCCATCTGCCCTGAATACATGTGTGGGACCTTTCTCACCGCTCCATCATCCCCTGAATACATGTGTGGGACCTTTCTCACCGCTCCATCAGCCTGAATACATGTGTGGGACCTTTCTCACTGCTCCATCTGCCCCTGAATACATGTGTGGGATCTTTCTCACCGCTCCATCATCCCTGAATACATGTGTGGGATCTTTCTCACTGCTCCATCAGCCCTGAATACATGTGTGGGACCTTTCTCACTGCTCCATCAGCCCTGAATACATGTGTGGGATCTGTCTCACAGCTCCATCATCCCTGAATACACGTGTGGGACCTTTTCACTGTTCCATCTGCCCTGAATACATGTGTGGGACCTTTCTCACTGCTCCATCATCCCCTGAATACATGTGTGGAACCTTTCTCACTGCTCCATCTGCCCTGAATGCATGTGTGGGACCTTTCTCACCGCTCCATCAGCCCTGAATAGATGTGTCGGACTTTTCTTACTGCTCCATCAGCCCTGAATACATGTGTGGGACCTTTCTCACCGCTCCATCAGCCCCGAATACATGTGTGGGACTTTTCTCACTGCTCCATCATCCCCTGAATACATGTGTGGGACCTTTCTCACCGCTCCATCAGCCCTGAATACATGTGTGGGACCTTTCTCACTGCTCCATCAGTCCTGAATGCATGTGTGGGATCTTTCTCACCGCTCCATCAGCCCTGAATACATGTGTGGGACCTTTCTCCCTGCTCCATCAGCCCTGAATACATGTGTGGGACCTTTCTCACCGCTCCA
>NC_045435.1:26858213-26858607 GCF_002776525.5 Piliocolobus tephrosceles | reverse complement strand
TTTCTCACCGCTCCATCAGCCCTGAATACATGTGTGGGACCTTTCTCCCTGCTCCATCAGCCCTGAATACATGTGTGGGATCTTTCTCACTGCTCCATCAGCCCTGAATACATGTGTGGGACCTTTCTCCCTGCTCCATCAGCCCTGAATACATGTGTGGGACCTTTCTCACCGCTCCGTCAGCCCTGAATGCATGTGTGGGACTTTTCTCACTGCTCCGTCAGCCCTGAATGCATGTGTGGGACCTTTCTCACTGCTCCGTCAGCCCTGAATGCATGTGTGGGACTTTTCTCACCGCTCCGTCACCCCTGAATAGATGTGTGGGACCTTTCTCACTGCTCCATCATCCCCTGAATGGATGTGTGGGACCTTTCTCATCACTCCATCACCCCTG
>NC_045435.1:26837221-26858203 GCF_002776525.5 Piliocolobus tephrosceles | reverse complement strand
TTCTCATCACTCCATCACCCCTGAATAGATGTGTGGGACCTTTCTCACCGCTCCATCTGCCCCTGAATTCATAGTACTGCACTCCTGTCACCGTTTACTCTTATGAAATAACATCTGCTTTAACACTAAGCTTTATGTATGTGCAGATATGAATTTTTTTTCTGTTTAGAAAACAAGCATCATGCTGACATGTCATGATAACATTTTAATAGATAAAACTGTAGGACAGTTATAAACTATTAATAGTTTCAGGAGAGCTGAAAAACAATATACTACCTCATGTAATTGTGTTCAGTAAAAAGGACCAACATGAGGATATATATTTTATATGTTCATGTTTAATAATATACAAATATCGAGAAAACACTTGTGTTAGATGTCTAAGTTCTACCGACTCTTTTTAACCAAACCATTGGATGGCGGATAAAAAAGAAGAGGCACTAGACTTGTCCTTTAGTTTTGAAAATAATAATGCAGCCATTTTTATTTCTAATTATAAGACAACCAAGGGTGATTATTATTTTTAAAATACTCATGATTACAGTATAAAGTTTGTTTCTAATAAAAAAGCTAAGAGAACAAGATTTAACTATCCAAAAATTACGCCAGTATTTCCATGTTTCTATCATTTAAATAACATGTGAAGTAATAAAATACACATGTTAGAAATATCGCAGAAAGGGGTGGTGGTCACCAAATATTTTATGTGTTTCCTATATTCCCAATTTTCCCTTGATGTCAAGTCGGAACTGTGTGACTAGTTTTGGTGGAAAGACCATTAGGAGTCACGTGTGCCATTTCTGAGCTAGACAATTTAACAGCCGGCTGGTTTTCTCCCTTCCTCTCTTCCACTCCAACAACAGCCGGCTGGTTTTCTCCACTCCTCTCTTCCACTCCAACAGTGACCCTTGTTGCCATAAGTTCTGTCTAGCTGGTGTCATTACAGGATGGAGGAAGGAAGCCTGGAGTATAACAGGCTTTATGTGAACTAGTAAGAAACACAGAACAACTTTTTTAGGTGTATTAAAATACCAAAATTATAGTATTCCAACTAGTAGTGGATAGAGAATTTGTGGTATGAGTTAATGTTAATAATGTTTGATAGGGATTTGTCTTAAGAGATACCATGTTGCATTTAAGAGTTTCTTAGACTCTATGTTTACAATATTTTGAGCGTTCAGTAGCAATATATTTGAGATGTCATAAGTAGTATTTAAAAAAATAAATTTTCTTCTAACTATGAGCTTAGCTCAAAGAGGAATAAATAGCAAGTTATATCTTTGACAGTTTTTAGCAAGAAGAAATAATGATAGAAATTGTCATTTACAAAAGCCCCTCATATGCCAAGTTCTGTGTTACAATCATCATTTAAATTGTGAATTACTCATTTATTTCTCATATATTCCTATCATACAGAAACTGTCATTGCCCCTGTTTTGGATGTGAGGAATTACAACATGAAAGGGGTTGAGTAAATTGTCCAAGGCTACATTGGAATAGCAACTGGCAAAGTGAGGATTCAAATATGGGAATTGAATCCATTGTCAGCACTTTAAACAAATAACTGCATTTGACGTTGGAAACAATAAAGCTATACTTTATATGGACACTGGCAATTAATTATCCTGTCTCCTGTTTATTCATTGCCTCTTTTCACTTAGAACCTTTCTATCAACCTTAAAGCACACTCTCCAATATTGGAAATGTGCAAAAGCAATGAAAGGATACAACAACAACAAGATTTGTCTTGCTTAACTTCTTGCTCCTCCCCTTTATAGCCACACACCTGGAAAGAGCCTCAGTCTTTCTCTCTCCACTTTTTAATATCCGACTCAATTCTTACCTTTATCTAATGTGGCCTTTGTCCTTATTATTTAACCAATATTTTCCTGCTATGTTCAACAATAATCATATCTCTCCTTATTTCTCAGCAACACTTGCTGTGTAGATAGCACCCTCCTCCCGGAAAACCTCTTCTCTTTACAGACAGCCCATATACCTAGTTTTTCTCTCCCATGTTCTCTCTCTTTCAAGGTTAAGCCTGTTCTATTTGTCATTCAGTTCTAGATTTCCTGCAAATAACTCAAGCTTAAACCTTTTTCCTCACCATTCACCCTCCACTTAGACAAACTTATATCTAGAGCTCCAGCTGCCACCACACATTTCTCTCTTTAGCCACATTCTACTCTTTCTGATATTCAAGTTCCTACTTGACATCTCCCTTTTATTTCTAAAGGGAGACTCTTACTCATCATATTCCAAACAGAACTCATCATGATGTGCCCTTACAAATGGTTATCACCTTTGATCCTGTTGAATGTACCTGAAGCCAAGCAGTCATTTTTTTTACTTCTTTATAAATGAATTAAGTCAATTAATAGTGAATCCTGCTTCTTATACCCCGGCCCCACAGTCAAATGACCATCATTTTTCATATTACCTCAGAATGTGTTTTGAATCTGTCTGCTCTCCGTGAATCTAGTTGAAGATGACAATGACGACAACAATGATGATGACAATGATGAGGACGATGCTGATTGCTAACATTTATTGACTTATTGACTACTTAGCGTATGTCAGGTGCTGTAACACTCTTACTCTAATGACCACTCGCCAGAATCCTCACATAAACTCTTGTCATTCTACAATTTGTCCTCTACACTAAAGCCAGAATGATACAGTGGTGAGGAAAGTTGGTGTCAAGCTTCTTCTCAAACCCTTTTGATGAGTTTCACATCCAATTAGAATAAATACAAAGTCTATTAAAAGGCTGGCAAGGCTTGGAAGATTTCACCCCTGCCTACTCACTTGAGCCTTAACTCATACACTCCCCCCACACCTCTCTCTTTGCAATACTTATTGTCCCTTTTCTTCTTTTAATTCCCTGAATGTGTTTCACCCTGTGTTTATTGTATTTTTCTCTCTAGAATGTAGAATGGCTGTTCCCACTGGTTCAGTTAACTGCTCATCATCTGTGAAATCCCTCTAGTTAGTCAGAGTCCTCTGTCTACTTTCTACCCCACCCCCCACCCCTATGGCTTGATCTGCTTCTACTGGTTTCTTTTTCTCTACACTAGTAACCTCAGTGATTTTAGGAGATGATGTAATTAAATTTTGTCTTCTCTCACTACACTGTAAGAACCACGAGATCCAGTAAACTTTCTTCTTTTCACTTACCTTTCTCACAGATATCAGGATTCAATACACATCTGATAAATGAATAAATAAAGAAAAAGGAAGAAGTAAAATATACTATTCTGCAAGCCAACTTGGACCCTTACTTTTGCTTACCATTCCCTCTACACAAAGATCCTGTGAGATAGCAAGACATCAGGTCCTGTAGATTATATGTCTTATTGTCTCTTAGATGTGCTCCATTCCATTGTCTTACATTCAAACCCTCATCATATTTATCCAAGTTTCTGCAATAACTAGTATGGCTGCCTTTGAGGTCTTTCTTTGTTTTATCATTGTTATCACAACTGGAGTGATTTTCCTAAATGCAGTCCAGATTTAAAATTGATAAGTGGATTCTATTTCAGTTACCTGTTGCTATGAAGCAGATCTCTCTAAAGCTGAGTGACTTAGGACAAAGATTTATTATTTCTCATTGTTCCCAAGGACTGACAAAGCTCTTCTGATCAGTTCTTGCTTGGGATCCTTTATAGGGTTGCAGTTAGATGTTGACCAGGATTATAGTCATCTGAAGGCTTCAGGAAGCTGTACAACCCAAAGTGGCTCACACATGACTCACTGCTGTGGCTGGGCTCTTAGCTTAAGCTGCTGACTGAATCCCCTTTTGTGGCCTCTCTACATGACTCGGGCTTCTCATACCAGAGCTTCTGGGTTCTAAGAAGAAGTATACCAACAACTACCTCAAGAGACTGAGGTAGAAGCCACAAAATTTATTGACAATGCAGCCTTAAAAGGAACATGTTATGGCTTTCACTATATTTTCTTTGGTTACAAGTGAACCACTGGATTAGCTTATATCTAATAGAAAGAAACTCTAGAAGAATATTAATACTGAGAGTCATGGTTCTTTTGGGGGCCATCTGTGGAGACTAACTGCTACAATCCACATTACTTCACGTAATATACTTCAATGGCATTTCCTAATCCTGCCTTTGCCTATACCTGTAGTCTTACCTTTGACCCCTATTCCAACCCCATTTATTTATCCATACACTTTGCTGCATGCATTTAGTTTCCTGAGTATAGTAATAGTGTAGTTTTAGGCCACCATAAAACTTTCTTATATGCTCTTCTACAAGATGTTTTGTATTTGTTTTTTATTTGCTAGATTTTTCTTTTTTTTTATCATTTAAAAAATTTTATTGTGGATAATTTCAAACCTATACAAAAGTGAAAAAGATAGTACCACCCTCCACAAACTCATCCACCCAGATTCAACAATTATTGACACAGGTCCAATCCTCAGTGACTAATTTCCCCCTGTAGCATTATTTTCAAGTATATATCACACATATTATTTCATTTATAAATGTTCTAGTATGTATTCTAAAACATAATAGAATATTATTCATTATTATATATACATTAATATATATTTTTATATACTGTTATTATATATTAATATATAATATCAATTAATATGTAATGCATATTATTATATATAAATTATATATCATTCATTACATAGAATGAACATAACTATAATATTATTACTATATCTAAAATTAACATTTCTTAATATAGACTATCCAGTAAGTGTTCAAATTCTAAATGCCCTATAAATCATTAACTTTTCATAATTTGTTTGAATCAATTTCAAATAAGGTTCGCAAACTGTGCCTCATTGATATGTATTTTAAGACATTTTAATCTACACGTTTCTTCTCCAACTCTCTTTTCTGTTGCAATTCATTTTTGATAAAGCCAGATTGTTTGTCCCATAGAATTTCCTTCTTCTGGATTTTACTGATTGCACCTCTGTGCATTTTAGTGAGTTTTTTTTTTTTTGGATCCTCTGTATATTGGTATTTGAGCTTAGAGGCTTGTCAGATAGGTTCAGCTTTTTAAGCAGCTAGCTAGGTTTTTCTAACTTTATTAATTCTCTAAAATATAAACGTAGAAGCTGTCACCCTTTATGGGAAGCCGCTCTAACAGTCTTCTAGCTGTTTTCTATTCCTGTTGCAACCTGTGAATACTTGTATCATTGGACACTGTAATCATTTAAAATTACTTGAGAGCAGCAACCAGCTATTAGCCAATTTTATATGAAGAAGTCATGGCAGGTAACAGGGCAAGAAATAACTTCTTGCTGAATAACTGGATAAGAAGCACTTATTTTGTTCCTAGACTAGACACACTTTTAGAGCTGCTTCTGGTAGATTTAATTTCTAGTCTTTTGCAGTATATGTATCCCTTCATTTTATGAGCCTATATCCTTTCTGAATGATTCAACAATAAGCTGTGAATTACACATAAAGTACAAGGGAAGCCTGATAACTATCTATAACACACTGCCTTGATTGCCTGACATGAAGGCTGTTCTGTATAATTTCAATAAAGATATTTAAATCTGAAGATTGTGATTCTTCACACGGTTTTGTGAAACTGCATGTCATTACATGCAAAATGGAAGTTTTGCATAATTTTCAAAAATTATTAAAGCAAATCTATTTTCAATTTATGTAATATAATAGTTCTCATCAAATTAATATTGAGTGTCTAAAAGTATAACATTTGTATTAGTCTGTTCTCATGCTGTTATTAAGAATTGCCTGAGACTGAGTAATTCATAAAGGAAAGAGGTTTAATTGACTCACAGTTCCGTAGGGCTGGGAAGGCCTCAGGAAACTTACAATCATGACAGAAGGGGAAGCAAACACATCCTTCGTCACAGGATGGTAGGAAGGAGAAGTGCCAAGCAAAGGGGGAAAAGGCCATCAGAGCTCATGAGAACTCATTCACTACCATGAGAAAAGCATGGAGGTAACCTCCCCCCGATTCAATTACCTCCCATCAGGTCCCTCCCACGACATGTGGAGATTATGGGAACTACAATTCAAGATGAGATTTGGGAGGGGACACAGTCAAACCATTTCAACATTTCTCTGTGGTTTGATTGTGTGTGTGTGTGTGCGCGCTTGTGTGCATGTGTGTGCGTGTGTGTGCACATGCGCGCATGTGTATCACTTCTTCCATAAATCTATAGCTGCATTTCCTACCATTAAAGTCACAGAAAAAAATATGCAATATGTGTTCAGCAAAAATGAAAATGATTATTTCCTATGTGATTTTTTTATCATAATACAGCAATATTTAAAATAATATGTGCTTATATATAAAGTCTCAAATATTTTTGTTTTTAAAATTCAATAGCTTATGAGTTTTAGTGTAATTTCACTTATACTAGAGGAATTAGAATTAAATAGTGATTTTGAAAATAAATAATATTATTCTGAGAAACAAAAGTGCAGATTTGTAAAAGAAATTTGTTACACAAAGGAATGCCGACTACAATTGTCATCCTACTACCTATACATGATACATTAACAAATACAAATTGGACTTAGTGCATTTCTCCAGCCATGACATTGATTTTAAAAACGGCTCTTAGGTAGCATGAGTCAACTGCTTTAATAACTCTATTGTTGAAGTGATCTATGCTTATTTCTTTTCAATAAAATTAATCCTTTATTTTTTACCCATTTGAGAGAAAAATTAACTTTAAATGTTTAAATATCACATATTTTGTTATATAATTTCTTAAAAATGTTTCAATTTAATTGGTCTTATATGGAAAAACAAAGATGCTTGAAAGGCATCAGATTAAGGTCACAGGTCAGTGTTCAAGCAAAATAGAGCTGGGCTACCCAGTGATTTCCTGTTATTAAGCTGATAAATCAGAGAGCTGTTGATAGATGTGATCGCTGGGACAACATGTCAGTCTCATGAAAAAAGTGCTGAACAGACACAGGTCATCAATGCTGTCAGTGTCTTGAAAATAAAAATTTTAAAAAGGTCAGACTATCAGTGGTGTTTACGCATCCAAAATTGCAATTTTTATATGATTTAACTTAGAAGAGGGCTCCATAAAGCTTCATAATGCACAAAACTGAGGAACTGTCAAAATAAACGCAATTTGTTCTAAAGGAGTACACATCAACACTCCACATCTATCCAGACTGACTCCCACGGGCATTTGAAGTTCATTCCAGCCTTTCAGTCTTTTTGGGTTGTTGTTGTCTTCTGCATGTAATTCAACTTGTTGTCAGCTCTTCATATTCTATTTCTGCCTGTATCTTCAGGCCTTGTTCAAGTTCTGCCTCTTTTGAGTTTTTACCTGAGTGCCCCAACTCAGCAATCACCTCTTCCTTGAGCCAATAAAACAATGTCTATTTAGTACAATTCATTTTGATGTGTAATGGATTCACACCTACATGATTATTTAATGAATTCTTTTTGCTTTTGATAAGTATGTTCTGAATACCTTCCTCTCAGACTCTTGTAATAAACAAACAGAATAGAATTTCTGTCAGTAAAAGATTTACATTCCAGTGAATGATTTATAAGTTTTGGAGGTCAACATTTCCTTTGAGAGTCTGGCTAGAACAACAGCCACTTTCACCCAAAATAAATATATTCACATAAAACTTACCATAGAAAATCAGGTGAGGTAATCATATAAGGGGATAGAGGTGATGCCTTTCAGGTAACATTTGTAATAATTTTGTAAAAATAGTAACCTCTTTTTCAATTAAAGAATGTTGAATGATATCTAGGGAGATACAACAAACAACACAGGTAAAAGGAAGAAATGTGAAAAAGAATGAGACATTGAAGGAATGTTAAATTTTTTCATGTGGCAAGAGAGAGCTGTGAATGTAGGTTGCAGATACAAGTTAGAACAAAGTGCAGATGGTTATATTTACTTGCTAAAATGTCTAGCCTATTTTTGGAGTAGACGTCTTCCTAAGAAGATTATTATTTTTCCAGACCCTATGGATTTAACCTTGTTTTTCTGTATCTTTAACTAACTTGAAGCATCTCATGTGTAGTGCTTTGCAAATACTAGGTATTTAATTGATAATTGACTAAGAAAGAATGGAAAAAAAGAAAGGAAGAAGGTTATAGAATAGGTTCATCTTCAGAGCTCTGAAAAGGATAAACAAAGACATAATTGAATTTTAAATACCATACCAGGTCGATTACATGTAAGTATATGTTATTTTAATAGGGTGATTGATTTCATGTCATTTTATAGGAAGTGCTTTAAGTGAAAATATTTTTCTTGTAACAGCTATTTAGTTTTGTTAATGCCACTAAAGAGGAAATTATAAATATTGTAACTATACAGTTGTAGATTAATCTTAGATAATGATACATTATTATATACCAGTATTTAGCTTATAATTTCCATGAGGACATAGACTATCTCTGTTTTATCCACTTAGCTCCTAGCTAACTTTCTACACATTTTAAATAGTAGAATAAGACAGAACAGATCATTTATTTCACAGTTATTTATTAAGAGATTACTAAGCGCAGGGCCCCATTCTAAGTGGTAGAAAAGCATCAATAAACAACAACAAAAGTGCCTCTTCTCAAGGAGCATATATTCTAGAAGAGGAACATGACAGTAAGTAAACATACAAATATATAGTATGTGAGATGGTGACTGTGCCATAAAAAATCAGTGTGTGTCCATTGGACATTGTCACAAAGATACTGTATAACAATCACCAAGATTTCAGCTCTGCCCTACAGCAGTAAACCTGGATTGAACTCAAGTGTCTGGAATCAGCTGGAGATCAGCTGAAGTTTGAATTAGATGTCTCCACAGGTTCCAGCTGGGCTCGCTCTTGCATCTGCAGATTAGAAACTGACTAAACTGAGCTGGACTCAACTGAGATGGTCAGGCTGGGCTTCCTCTGCTCCATGTTTCTCTCATCTTCCTCTTAGAATCAACAGGCTATGGGCATGTCCTTCTTATGGCAATGTCAGAAATGCAAGATAACAAGCCCAACCAATTGGTGCTTGGAAAGCTCTACTTGCATCATCAGCCTAACCAAGGAAAAGGCTAAGGAATGGGGAGTACAGTTTGCCCACCAAGATGGGAAGACGAGGAGTAAATATTTTTAAACATTAGCTAGTTGACCATATAATATAGCACAGGGAAAAAAAATGTAATGTGAGATGATAGTTTAAATAGGGTAGGCAGGACCAGGTTCACTAATAAGGTGATATTTGACCACAGAAAGAAATAAAATAGAAAGTAAGGCATGGAAATATCCGCGGTAAAAAGGTTTAAATCAGAGAGAGCAGTAACGTCAAAGGCTCTAGGAGCATGCCTGGACTGTGCAGGAACTGCCAGAAAAAAAGCAGAGCCAGATTTGAATGGGTATGAAGTGGAAGGAGAAACAAGGAGGCCAGGGACAGACACTGAGCAGATGATGTGCAGCCATGGTGAGGATGTTGGATTTTATTCAGAGTGAGATAGGAAGCCAGAAAATATTTTGACAGAAAAATTTACATTATCTGACTTTCACTTTCAAAGGATCACTGTCAATGAGCTTTGGAATCTTTTGTATTAAATACCTTTCCTCATTTAAAAAAAAAAAAAACTCAACTAGGTAGTAAATGGTTATGAGTGGGGGAGGGGGAAATGAACTGTATGTTATTTATACCTGGACCCCCTAGTATTTTTAAAATACCTCTTTAATAACATGCAACTAGTTCAAAAATTTTTGCTGATTTTATTCTAAGAAGATGCAAAGTAACCTAAATGAGAAAATTCAAGAGATTATAACATATAATGTTAGATGTGAGATTCCCTAAAAGCATCACCATGAAGTCCAGTACTAGAATTCTATTCATCCCCTCAGAGCGGTAAAGAAAGAGTATTCTCACAGGATGCTTTTTCTTAGCTTTGCCTTGTCCAGGGGCAGTGGCTCCCACCTGTAATCCCTGCACTTGGGGAGGCTGAGGTGAGCAGATCACTTTAGGTCAGGAGTTCAAGACCAGCCTGGCCAACTTGGTGAAACCTTGTCTCTACTAAAAATACAAAAATTGGCCAGGCATGCTGGTGGGTGCCTGTAATCCAACCTACTTGGGAGGCTGAGGCAGGAGAATCACTTGAACCCAGGAGGTGGAGGTTTTGGTGAGCCGAGATCACACCACCACAGCACTCCAGCCTGAGCGACAGAGCGAGACTGCATCTCAAACAAACAAACAAACAACAACAACAAAAAACAAAGAAACAAAACTTTGCCTTATCCCAGACCCTTCTTTTTTTATTAGTCTTCAAGTCTTTAAAAGCTATTCCTCAATGTTACTCTTGCCCTTCTTTCCTAAGTCTAGACTGGAGATTTTACTGCTGAAGTAATTGCTTGTAATATTGTGGTGAATGATCCAGCAGTACTCAAGCTGTTTCTCTCTTCCCTTTTTGGATTTTGGTGAATTTGTCCCTGGCAGCCGAGGGGTACAATACTTACTATATAGATCCATCCACCTTCCTCTCTGATGATGTCAGAAACAACCCGTCTATTGACACCGTTCTCTTTTTATTGACAGAATCATGACATCCTCACTTACTTGCTGGACAGATTATTGCTTTGGGCTGCTGCTTATTTGAAGAAATAGTTCATGGATAAAATTTAGTCACTCCTCCGTTCCTGTACCGTACCACTGTTCAATCCAGGATGATCGAGAGATGTGGCGGCCTTTTCTGCCACTATTGGCATAAATCTGCAAGCCCAGGATTTAAGGGTCTGTTTTCAGTCGGACAGAGGGCTAACAGTCAGGCTGAGCTACTTTAAAATAAACTTTGGGAATGACCAGATGTAACAAAGAGCCACACTCCCATGGTATCTTTACCAAAGGAGATTTGGCCACGCCTAATTTACGTTCTTGGGAAAAAAATGGGAAAAAATGATTTTATAAAACATTTCTGGAGGCAGCAAACTCCAAGTGAGATCTGTCAGACAGTGCAGATGAATGGTGCCCAGTGGCATTGTGTGGTAACCCCAATGATACCATCAAAAGAACCTGGACTTTATTGTCGGGCAGCACCAGGTTCATATTCCGACATGGCTTCCTGGACATATGACCTATAACCGTAGTCAAACTCTCCAGCCTCAGCTGTGAAATGCAAATGATCATGTCTACTCCATGGAGATGTTGATGAAAATAAACCACAGTGATCATACACAGCTTCTTTTTCCAGAGTTGTAAAATTAGTTCTCAATAAAGGTAAATTCTTCTGCCGCTGATCTTATATAGTAACTATTAACCAGCACCTCTATGTTTGTAAAAAGATGACGGGTAGGATTCTTTCATATTCAGTTAGACCAGGAGTTGAAAGATTAAAAAAGGTATTTTTTCTTGCCAATCTGCCACTTGGGAATGATAATAAGCATCATTCATTCCAAATCAGATGATTATAAATATTTTTATGATTAAACAGCACCCTACTCCATGTGTAACTTGTACTCAAAGCATGAGAATATGACAGTTACAATGCTATAAAAATAACAAACTGAAGTTTTACAACAAAATACAGTACTTAAATGTTGTATATGAAACCATAGGGAATGATCAAATTAATATTTGTCTCATTCAAAAATAGGAAAGCCATTATACCTCTAGTTTCTCTGACAAGTTAAGTTAAAACTATCTTAATAACATTGTCCATTTTTAAAAATTTTTTAAAAGGTAAGATCTAACTGCTCTTAATTTTTACTTTAAAATTGACACCTTTTACTGTTGCTCAAATTTATCCACAGTCTTCAAACTTCTAGACTCTAATTCTGTTCCTTCCTTGTCATTGCTTACATTCAGTTTAATCGTTTACCCCTCTTCCTGCTGTTCCTTATGTCCTACTACTAAAAAAAAAAAAAAAAAAAAAAAAAAAAATCGCTGCAGGCTTTAAAAATCTTTTTTCTCTAAATTCTTCCATTTCTTTCTACATTTTTTGGCAGAAACCACTGAGGGAATGTATAAATACATAGTGCAATACATTTAGCAATTTTCCTCTCACAATGAATGTCATTTCTCCATTCAAGAAACTTCTCAGCCTTTCCCCAAGTTAATTCCTCCAATCAGATAAGTAGCTGCTACTTCTAAATGGACTAGCAATTTATAGTAAATGATCCCTTAACAATAATTGTATAGATCCAGATATTAGTTGAATAAAAGTGCATTAAACAGTTACATACAAACAAATATTTATCTAACATCACACACTTTTTTTTTTTGAGAGACGTGCTCACTCTTTCAGCTAGGCTGGAGTGCAGTGGCACAATTACGGCATCTTTGAATTTCTGGGCTCAAGCAATCCTCCCACCTTAACCTCCCAAGTAGCTGGGACTACAGGCATGTCACCTCATCTGGCTAATTTATTTTTTGCAGAGTTGATGTCTCACTATGTTGCCCAAGTTGGCTTCCTGGCCACAAGGGATCCTTCTGCCTTGGCCTCCCAAAACCCTGGGTTTACAGGTGTGAACCACCACATCCAGCCTAACTTCACACACTTTTAACTAGAAAATTCCTTTAAAACATAGATTAAGTAACTTCAATATCATGGTCTTCGTAGCATGGAAAAATGGCCTCTGCTGCATTAAGATGGCCTGGTTCTCACCCGCCTTTGTAAATATCAGGCAATCCTTTCACATATCTTAACAAACTCTTTTTAAGGTTCATAATATAGCATTTCCCTTAGAAATACCATATGCAAAAGCAAAATAGGTTTTTTAATGGTATTCATGAAGCTCAATTTTAGTAGATGCTGGGAATTCTATAATGTTACAAAACGGTTCGTAAAATATTGCCATCTGCTATACCAAGTAACAGTTCATTTTCACTAGTTTTAAATGGCTGTGCTTTTATGTGTTTGGGTTTTTGCCTAAACTTCAAGATCCCTCTGAAAATTCCTTCTGACCTCTGCCTGAGGAAATGAGAAAATCTGCCTTTCCTATCTTGTTTTATAAGCTTCAGTGAGAGAATGTGAATGGACCAAATGCACTCTGCAAAATTTTACATAAAAATCTTTCACATGCTGCCTGCATGGCTGGCTCTGTTTATAATATTTCCAGCTTATACTGAAGTAACCACTTGTAAAAGAAATTGCCCCAAGTACTAGTGCTGAAAGCAAACATTTATAGAGTAGTGTGCAGTCAGCAGACGATAAAGGCTTTTATTACAACTGAGGAAAAATTTTGCAAAATAAGTGATCCTGACAGAAAATACAGGATGGAATATAAGCTTCAGATTTGAAAATTATCTAATCCAACTACTTGCTAAGTGATGAAACTGAGACCCAGAGGAGTTCAGTGACTTGCCCAGGGTCTCACCTTTAGGAACAGAGTGTCCAACTTTGGATAAAACGTCTTTGTTGGAATTCAGGTCTTAAAGGAGTTTGCATTACGTAATCATATCCACTCTGTTGTTTCCAATTGTTTAGACATTGGCTGAAACCAGCAAACGAGTGAATGAAGTTGGTAATTAGTGATTTGATGATATTTACTGGACAGAGCCAAAATAAAGAACAACAAAATACAAAGTAACTTTTTTAAATAGAAAAAGGTGAGAAGAAGGAGGATGAAGAGGAGCTGAGAAAGGAAAAGAGGGGCAAGTGAAGGAGGAGGGAAGGAGGCATCAGCATCATAAGTTATTAATTCCGACAGATTGTGTCCATCATGATTTGATATAATTGCCAATTCTTTTTGTTTCTATTCCTGAATATCTAATTAAATGATTACGCATTCACTTTTCTTCTCCACTCTCCTAGGATAGTGATATCCTCCTCATATAAATTCTGAGAATACTCCTCTTTAAGAAAACGTGCTTTGCGCCCGTAATGAATTTTGAAAACTGGCCCCGCTCATGGCCTCTGTTTGAATGAGCCCTGGGTGTCCTCAGGTTCACTGCTTTTCTGTTTCTTAATTTTCTCATATAGACTTCTAAGGAGAACACTGTCGTACATTTACCTAAAATGCAGACTTCCTTTGTCATGTAAGAGGTTGTCTTAGTCCATTTGGGTTGCTCTCACAAGAATACCATAAACTGAGAGGTTTATAAACAGCAGAAACTTTTTTCTTACAGATCCAGAGGCTGAGAAGCCCAAGATCAAGGCACTAGTAGATTCAGTGTCTGGTGGCGGCCCTGTACATATTCATAAACAGTGCCTTCCAGCTGGGTCTTCCCGTGGTAGAAGAGGTGCTTCCGATCTCCGGGGTCTCTTTATAAAGGCACTCATCCCTACAACCTTCCAAAGGCACCACCTCTTCATACCAAGACCTTGAAGTTTAGAATTTGGGCATACATATTTTGGGTGGACTCAAACATTCAGATTATAGCAAAGATAATATTTTCACCTTATAAAAATATCAATATCCTACTGAAACATTCTCAATAAGAATGGATGCTTAGGCAGATGTACTGGTTATCACAAGGGTCTTATAACTTTTCAATTTCTGATTGAGGGGATATGGCAGCACATTATTGAAAACATAATTTTTTTGGAGAATGTATGGAGTTATTAAATATGTCAAATAGCCCCAGCCAATTCATTTTGTTCAGTGCTGCGTGCCTAGGTGAACCATCTTCAGTGTTGACTAGCAATGCCCAGTGATAGGAGATATGAGCAAGGAAATGCGTCTCAGTGACCTCAAAGTTTTCACTTCGTGATGTCGCAGTTTTTGAAATTGATGTTGGCTCAGAGGCGTGGTTTTCCAATGTGAACACTCAAACCAGGTCTCAAGCATTAGTATGCATTAGTTTAAGTAGACTGCTTTCTTCATTGCACATAAATGATATCACCTGTATTGAGTAAATGGAAATTGTGATTGCAGGAGGGGAAAAGAAAGTAATGAAAAACTGGGGAAAGAAACCATTTTGAAATTGCATTTCCTGCGGGGATATAGAAGCCAGAGAAGGCATCACAATGTTGGCAGGTTAGGGCAGCAAGAAGACGTTGATCAGCTGGAACGGGAGAAGATAATGTGCGTAGTTCTAGTACATTCATCGTATATACATCTGCATGTTGATATGATTTACTGCATGACCAATGCATATCTCAATAAATGAATGAGGACAATATGAATGAATCCAAGCATATGCCAGGTGGCTACGCGGAAGCAACGTCTCTTAAAGTTTGCATCAGCATCATCTGGGAGCCGGTTAGAAATGTAAATTCTTGGACCCCACCCCAGTTCCTTTAAACCAGAAACTCTGTGAGTGAGTCCCAGAAATCCGTGCTTTAATACACCTTTTAGATGATTCTAAAAGGTTTGAGAACCACGGAGGAAGAGTAAAAAGAGATCACTCCACGCAGACGTGTGACTCCCTGGAGCACTCAGGGAAATGAGGTGATTAGATGGCATCATTCACAGAGCCTGAAGATCCCCCCAAAAGTGGATTTTTCTTCATCCAGGCAGAATACAAACAGTTACTTGTTCTCAGCAAACATATTTTCACTTGCCCTGTCTATGTGACTGTCAGGATGCCTCAGGATATCCAAGCAAAACAGCATCAGGTCCTCACATTCAGTAAGTTGGAATCCCCAACCAGAGTTGGCCTCATACATGAAGAAGAACCACCTGATGTGCCAAATCTTAAATAGGAGCTGCCAGAAAACCCCTGCCAAACCACCCACTTCGTTTCCCAGCGTGTGACCCTAACTAATAGCCAACATAGAATCACTCTCTGCAGGTATACCTTTATTTCATGTCATCTTTTCAAAGAAAAATAAGTATTTTGCCTCATGGAACAATTAAATATTTCCATTTCAGAAAAAATGACAAAATATGATTGATATCAACAATTATTAGAATCTTACAATGGTCCTCTGCGGACTTGTTCTTCCATGAATATTCAAGTTTATTACAGCTACCCAGAACAGCCACCATGACGATGTGTGTGAGGTACACTAATTTATGCAAAAACCATTAGTGTCTTTTTCTAAGTCCTTACTTTTGCAACAAGGCAGAGTTTCAATTTACTATAGAAGGAAAATGTGTCCCCTACAAAGATACTATAATTGCCCATTTTTAGTGCAATTTTCTTTTACTGATCACAGTCGTAGATTTTCCGAAAGGTTAGGTAACTGACTAATTTAATGCCAAGTATCTTATCTCTAGAGACGTAGGTGAAGAAATGTCACTCTGATTGTCTCCATGGCAAACCATGTCATGTATGGACAACTCCATCTCACTTCTAATTTGACCCAATTTTCCATATTGCTTAATAAGCACATTACAGTGTGAATCACTGATCTATTATCCAAGGAATTTTGAAGCTTATGGGTTATCTTCCATTGCACCTGCTTTAATCAGTGTATTGCCTTGGGTATTATGGTCACTTTATCCTTTAATAAAAGAATTGTTAATATCTTCATCTGCAATTTCAAGCAATTTGCAAAATTGGGTTAGCTGGCTTTTCTATGGGACTTATTACAAACTCAGTTACTTAATGTGATGTTTTCAGAAATAATTTCTGTGTTTCTAACATCCTCAAATTCATATTTTATGTAAACAAATTGTCAGTATTTAAAGTCGTAAAATTCATTTAGGGAGATAAATGGAAATGTGGGATTTTGTTCTAAAGTTATTTTCATGCTATATCTGATATTGTTTTATTGGTTGTTTTTTCTTTAATTTGCAAAACTAAACTAATAGGAACTATAGTGCTTATAACCCTGTATAGTTAAGGATATTTAAAATTGGTTTTGGAGACATTTTTTCTAAGAAATATGATACCATTATTTTATTGTTGTATGGAATAATTCTATTACATTTGAATATGTTGTTTTCCGTATGTAACATGTTAACTGTCATTTTTTTTTTTTTTTTTTTTTTTTTTTTTTACAATTTCAACTTTTATTTTAGATTCATGGATTCCTGTGCAGGTTTGTTACCTTGGTATGTTGTGTGATGCTGAGGTTTGGGGTATGATTCATCCATCACCCAGGTACTGAGCACAGTACCTAATTAACTATCATCATTAATAAGGATCCATTATGCCATCTCCTTTCAAGTCACATATGTTACCAATATATAAATACTATGAAACCACCATATGCAGAATCCATATGGTCTCTACCAGAATGTTAAAGTCTACACCACACATTTGAAGTTATTCTACTTCATTCAGGAGGAAAACTCTTGTGTCACGGAGGTTTGTTGTACAGAATATTTCACCTCCCAGGTACTAAGCTTAGTGCGTTATTCTACTTCATTCAGGAAAAAAACTCTTGTGTCACGGAGGTTTGTTGTACGGAATCTTTCACCACCCAGGCACTAAGCTTAGTGCTCATTAGTCATTTTTCCTGATCCTCCCCACTCATCCTCCACCCCCGATAGGCCCCAGTGTGCATTGTTTCCCTGTGTGTCTAACAGTTCTCATCCTTTAGCTCCCAGTTATAAGTGAGAAGGTGTGGTATTTGGTTTTCTGTTCCTGTGTTAGTTTACCAAAAATAATAGCCTCCAGACTCATCCGTGTCCCTGCAAAGGACATGATGTCATTCTTTTTTATAGCTACGTAGTATTCAATGGTGTCTATGTACAACATTTTCTTTATCCAGTCTATCACTGGTGGTCATTTAGGTTGATTACATGTCTTTGCTATTGTGAAAAGTGCGGCAAAGAACATACACACGCATGTGTCTTTATAACAGAACGATTTCTATCCTTTTAGGTATCTACCCAGTAACAAGATTGCTGTGTCGAATCATATCTCTGTCTTTAGTTCTTTGAGAAATCACCATTCTGCTTACCTATGTAACAAACCTGCACTTGTACCTCTGACATTAAAATAAAAGTTTGCAAAAAGAGGTACTACTTTTAAAATAATGATCCACTGGCATTTAAGTCTTAGTGCAATGTTCTAAATATGTGCTCTGAATATCTGAGAGGAAAAAAATGGTTGATAGGGCTACATCTTCTTTGTAATGCAAAATATATGTGCTTTTAAAATAAGCTTAAATTTTAATTTAAAAAATAAGAAAAAAACTCTTAAGTCTCTGTGTGTGTCTGCAACTGTGCTCAGGGGCAGGAATGCTCATCTCTTAAACTCAGTGGGTCCACAGTTAAGTGGGGAGCCAACTCTGCAGCATGGAAAGCTCATCAGAACGCAGTAATTAACACCTTAAAGCCAAGTACTCCTGTCTCCCCAAGAGAAGTTGAAATTAGTGAATTTTTATTTTCTGATCATTATAGATTACATTTCCTAAAACCTTGAACGTAATTACCTCCTTTATAATACCTGCAGTGCCAAGGAACTGGAGAATTTGTGTAAGGTAATTCAATCGAGATTTCTGCTGCTTTATTGTACCCAAAATTTTAGTGTTTCTTGCTTATTATTTCAAGTGGTAGCTAGTTCTTTGTTTGGCATATATCTACAGGCCAGCAAGAAAACATTTTATCTAATTTAATGAACAATTTTTAAAAACAATAAAAGGAAAATTTTCTACATAAAGTTACTAATATTGATTATAAAACCCTAAAAGTCCTATTAACTAGGGACATTTTTTCTCCATCCCGTCACTACGCAGGGCCCTATTTGGTCAACTATCTATGCTTTTCAGGCTTTATGTCCTATTCCCTTATTATTTACTTAAGCTAACTTAATACTGTGCGATTGCAGTTGCCAACCTTTTTGGCACCAAAGACCAGTTTCAAGGAAGGCAATTTTTCCTCAAACGGTGGTGGTGGGGATGGTTTCAGGATGTATCAAGTGCTTTGTATTTATTGTGCACTTTATTTCTGTAATTATATTGTAATATATCATGACAGAGTATACAATTCTCATAATTAGAATCAGGGGGAGACTGAGCTTGTTTTCCTGCAACTAGATGGCTCCATCTTGGGGTGACGGGAGGCAGTGACAGATCATCAGGCATTAGATTCTCATAAGGAGCACACAGTCTAGGTCCCTCAAGAGCGCAGTGCACAACAGGGCTCATGCTCCTGTGAGAGTCTAATGCTGCCACTGATCTGACAGGAGGCAGAGCACAGGTGGTAACATGAGCAATGGGGAGAGGCTGTAAATTCAGATGAAGTTTTGTTCACTTGTCTGCTACTCACCTGCTGTGTGGCCTGGTTCCTAACAGACCGCAAACTGCTATCAGTCCATGATCCAGGGATTGGGGAACCCTGCTCTATGGAAAACTATATACTCATAGCTCCCTCCATAAAATGTGAAAAAACCTTTGCCTTGTGTGAACCTGCTTTGAAAAATAGTTGTCACCTGTTTTTTTCTGAGCAAAGGCTATACATCTCTGCCTGTTTCTAAAATAGTTCTCATAGGTAAGGGTTGCTGTTTGTACTGAAGTGAAACTGTCTAGAACCAGATTACATACAAAATTTTGCTTTTTATAATTAAAAAATAAAGTAGGCTACTATTGCTTTGGTGTGCCCTATATAAATTAAGACTATAGTCGTGGATCTTAAAATAACAAGAATTTGTTAGATCAAAGAAACAAACAAAATTTCACATTTTTCCTTGCTCACCATTCTAAATTCCATAAACTCTCACTAGACCAAAATATGGAAACTTGGAAGAAAGAAAATGAATTATATGAGATGTCACTCATAAGATTTGGTTTGCATCTCAGCTCAATCACTCTCCAGCTACAACATCTTGAGCAAGCCGTCTTCACCTCCATCTCCTGTCCAGAGATTGCGAAATAAGCCCTGCCTTTGTTATCATCAGGGGTTGCAAAAAGAATCAGGTGGCATAATCCGTGTGAACCTGCTTTGTGAACTTCAAAGTGTTATATAAATAGTTGTAGTTTTTGCTGGGAAGGACTTGGCAGCCACAGGGGCGTTATCAAGATGATGTTGGAATTGCTTAGGCCTTCTTTCTGGAGAAGGAAGTACTCAGACTTGAGCTCTTACGCAGATAGCCCTTAATGTGATTCTATATGATTAACTACCTTGGGTTGAAGTTATGTCACTTTTTAGGCTAATGATTTGTGGTTATGCAGAGAGATTTTCATCTATCATATGTAAAACTGAGGCACATTGACTTATGACAGTGTTGAACAGCATTGGTGGTTTAAATGGAACACCTATCCTTTATGTAAGGCGAGTTGGGTTTTTGAGGTTTTTGCAGAATTTCTAACAAATATTTTTCCCAAAAAATGTTTACTCAGAAAATCTCTGGTTATGTGATAATGAAAACTCATATCTTTGAAATGTCTTATGATGACATTTGGAAAGGATCAGTGAGAGTCTTCTCAAATATTAAAAAAAAAAACAAAATAAATGTATGAGGGCAAATTCTAAAGGATGCTTTATGTTCCTGTTATTTAGCAGTTTTCTGAATCTCAAAATGATAGCTAATACTTTTTCTGAGAAACAAAATGTATGATATTATTATTCTTTCTCTCCGTTGTCATGTAATGAATGGAAGTGCAGACAGGGTGCAATTAAGGTCTACGAGGTTTTCTTTTTCAAAATTTTTCCTATGTGTCCTTGATATCTTTTCTAAAAATTGTTATCCCCTAAACCCTCTAAATGTTATAAGGGAGCAAAACTTCTGGAATACTCAAGCCACAGACTTTCATTTTTGCTCTGTTTGTCTTTAGAGACAGGGTCTCACTTTGTCCCCCAGCGTGGAGTCCTGTGGCACAGTCATAGCTCACAACAGCCTCAAACTCCTGGGCTCAAGCAATCCATCTGCCTCAGCCTCTCGAGTGGCTAGCACTGCAGGTGTGTGCCACTATACCTGGCTAATTTTTTAATTTTATTTTTTTTGTAGAGACAGTGTCTCTCTTTGTTTCCAGGCTGATCTCTAACTCCTGACCCCAAGCAATTCTCCTGCTTCAGCGTCCCAAAGTGCAGGGATTACAGGAGTGAGCCACTGCAACCAGCAAGACTCACATATTTTTCTGCTTTCTATTCTATCACATCCTTTTTATGATAATAGACCTCAGTGACATAATCTATGGGCTTAAAAGGGGAAAAAGAATGTAAAAATGTAAAAAAATAGAGGAACCAATGTAATAGCTTACTA
>NC_045435.1:26807901-26837211 GCF_002776525.5 Piliocolobus tephrosceles | reverse complement strand
TAAAGAAAGAATGCTCTCCTAAATGCCAAGTGCTTTTGCTTGCATTATGGCCACCCTTTTTGGTATGGAAGGCTTTTGTTCCTTAAAATATCACAATCTTTTCTAACTTCCACTTCCTCCTTTTTGTGAAGAAAGAAATTATTTATATATTTTCTCAGGGCAAAAGGATGGATCCCCATCACCAAAGTTAAAGAAAATCAGGATTGATGCCCGTCCTCGCTGTCACAACCTAAAACATTTCTCAGTGGGATTGTATGACAGTAACGATCCAATTGCAGATCAATGCTGAACACTTTTGGCAGAGTTGGCTGCAGAATGAATAGTCTTCTCTCCCTTTGAGTCAATAGAACCCCAATAGTTCTGATTTTTACAAATCTGTTTGGTTTCCTAGTGTTAGTAGTGTCTATTGTTAGTAAGTTTTAATAGCAAAGCAAAATGCTTAATATTTGACACGAAGGAAAAAAGTTTACATTTTGCCAGAAGGAATCTCTATACTGAGGTTAAGAATTATTCTAGAGTGCTTACAGTTCAGGGCTGTGAGAAATGGTGAAAATAACTCTTGCCACTCTAATATGTCATCATGATAAAATTGTTCGTGGAAAAAGGACACACATTTTTATCTTTTTTTAATCTAAAAAAATGCGACCCCAAACTTGAGAAAATCGCAGAATGAGGACCACAGACAGAAACTGTCAGATTTAAGACAAGAAAGTGTGGAATGTCAATCGCATTAGTTATGTGTCTCTGAGCTTTCTTATGGCTTATGTCCTGTAGTCTACATTTTTACTCAGGGTTATTTAAAGCTTTAAAAATCAATAGATTAAAAATAACAGACAAAAGAAGATTGAATAGGACAACTCCCCTAATTAAAATGCAAATAGTATAGAATTAATTAATTAGATCCTCAATGAAGATTAATTTTGTGTGTGTGGGCGGGGGGGAGATGGAGTCTCGCCCTGGGGCCCTTAGGCTGGAGTGGGCGGCGCCATCTTGGCTCCCTGCAAGCTCCGCCTCCCGGGTTCCCGCCATTCTCCTGCCTCCGCCTCCCCAGGAGCTGGGACCACAGGCGCCGCCACCACGCCCGGCTAATTTTTGTATTTTTAGTAGAGACGGGGTTTCACCGTGTTGGCCAGGCTGGTTTTGAACTCCTGACCTCATGATCGGAGCTGCCAAAGTGCTGGGATTGCAGGCCTGAGCCAAGGCGCCAGGACTAAGATTAACTTTTTTAAAAAATAATAAGCACCATTGCATCAGCTGCAGCAGCATATGATCTCCCTTACCCCATTCAACGCTCAGTCTTCCCCTAATCTTGTAAATTTATACTTGCATGCACATACAATCACTCGTTCTACTTACAAATCCAAAGTAGTTAACAATTAGGTTGAATGAGAGAGACTGAGTTAGCAAAGGAACTTGGAAGCTACTGAAGAACTAGCTACATTGTATATAAATTACAGAATGGATTAGATAAAAGGAATCAGAAATGTGCTGCCTGGCGTTGACTCTTTTAAGCACCTCCTGGTATGTATGACATTAACAGAATGCTATTCTACCTTTGTTTTGCCCTTGTTAGGCATTACTACATTGAAAAACTATACCTGTATTGAAAATTTTCTTAAGAAAATGCTTTCATTACAGTCAAACATTGCTTCCTTCTGGAAAGAGAATTTGAGCTTTCAGATTATATTTGTATTCTTATATTCTCCCCTTTATTCCTTCTCATCAGTACTTTGTAAGTTTTGGGACTGGCCAATATGGTGAAACCCAGTCTCTACTAAAAATACAAACAAACAAATTAGCTGCATGGTGGTGGGCGCCTGTAGTCCCAGCTACTCGGGAGGCGGAGGCAGGAGGATCACTTGAACCCGGGGAGGCGGAGATTACAGTGAGCTGAGATAGCGCCACTGCACTCCAGCCTGGGTGACAGAGTGAGACGTCACCTCAAAAACAAACACCCCCAAAACTTAGTCTAGCGCTGTTGACTATTATTAGCACATTTAAAATATAGGCTCAATAGTAAAAGCAGTTTCAATTTTGGGTTATATTAGGCTTTTAAAATTACCTGTTTAATTTTAACAGTCTGGTTTCAATATTTGTTATTGAGAATAGATGAGAATTAGCTTTGTTGATCAAAACAATCTGCCTGGTATATTAAAGATATTAGATATGACCTGTTTATGTGTTTGCTCCTTTTGACCATGTATGTTCTTTCATAGACTCTGCCCATGGTCCGTTTGCTTTCTAGGGCAGCACAAAAAATTATTTTGAAGGTCATCCTTCACTTCAGGTTTCCAGGAAACTTACTGCACGTGTTCTGTCTTAGATGGCAAAATTGTCACAAATAAGAACTTTGACATTTAGTCTTCAAAAGGGCATAAAGAAAAAAAAAAAACGGAGGAAAAATAATCAACTCAGTTCCTTTGTTTCCGAGTTTTGCTGTCATATGATCAAACTTCTCCATGTCTTACTCTTTTTACCTGATTTTTCCATCGTCCTATATGAATTAGCCATAACCACGTACTACACATGGCTTTCTTTTTAGAGTAAATAGAGGATCCTCATTCAACTAACTTGGGCTTTCTGACAATTATCCATGTTTTTCCACTAAAATGACAAACACAACACAAAGGACATGACTGAATGACTTCTTCATATTTTATAGTAACATTCTAGCAATTTTTGTAATGACTTTAAATAGTTTTATAATTGGATATAATAATGTAATTATGATTTTATAATTTAATTTCTACATTGTACATTAGTTATAGTTACATTATGTTTTTAAAATAATAAAATATAATGCCTCACAGTTGAAGTATTTGCACTCACTGGAGGAGACATCCGTATTTAAAATAGAAAAAGGCAATGAAACAGAATGACATGTTTGGGGCATGTTTTTGCACATATGCGTAGCATTGTGGCTGTCTCAATATTTAAAAGTAGGTAGAAATGTATTTGACTGTTGCTGTCAACCATCGCAGTTTCTTAGCCTCTTTTGGTTCTTTAGTTATTTTCAAGTTGCTAAGCTCACCCAACAACACAAGCCTTCCTGATACCTGGCACTATTTTATCTTTCTCTGAAAGAAACCTGTGATATTAACATATCTTACCACTTGAACCCAAAACATGTAGACAAAAAAGTATATATATATATGTATAATTGTATATGCATGTACAAAAAAATATTTCATGTACATAACAGTAAAAAAAGTCCATCCAGTGACTTTCTTGATGAGTCTCAAATATCAAAATATTAAAAGGTTGCTTTAGGATGTTATTTTATTTTTGTTTCTCCATATCCAATTATTTTCAAAAAGTTCATTCTCTTCCACTAAAATATTAAAACATGTTATTTTTTCCTACATGTTTCCTTGCATGTTCAAATTTTATATTCTTTATGTTGACATCTTATGTTATGTGAAGGCTTCAGTTTTTCTTGATGACACTCACTGATGCTATCTCTTCCCATTTACTATCGACTTCCATTCCCAAACTAGTAAAGCTGTTCGAGCACAGCCTTCTACTGCTGGCCCCTGAGCCCTTTGCTAAAGCAAGTTTTGTCTTGTACCTCTGCAAGGCACTGAATGCATCTCCCCTTTCTTCTCAAAGTTATCATGAAATATCTCAATAACAAAAAATAACTTTTTATTCCTTTTATTTATTTTTAACTAAAAGCTTGATTTCCTGTATTTGTTCCACATATGAATGAATCTAAAGAGATACTTAACACAAAATTGAGGGGAAATCTGCTTTTAAAGTACGTCCATAAGACCCAGCAATTTCACTCCCAGGTGTGTACCCCAAACAACTGAAAACAGCTAAAAGAAGATGTACATGAATGTTCACAGTAGCACCAATCACGATGGCTAAAAGGTGGAAACAACCCAAGTATTCATCAGTGGAACAGTAGAAAACTAAGTGTAATATACATACAATGCAATATTATTCACACAACCCAAGTCTTCATCAGTGGAACAGTAGACAAACTAAGTGTGGTGTATACATACAATGCAATATTATTCACACATAAAATGAAGGAAGTACTGATACATCTGTAGGGGAGGCAAAATTTTACCTCTACTTTCTTAGGGTGCTTTAGCTGAGCCTGCGAATTAAACTGACATAAGATAAATTAAGAGGAGAAAGGTATACACATTTATTAAATACACATTTTACGTGACACAGGAGTCTTCAAAAGGAATGAAGATGGAAAAGAGTGGCAAAACCTACATACTTTTATACTCCATTGAATAAAGACATGCAATTGTAGAAAAGTAACTAAACTATGTGGGGAGGCTCAGGGAAGATAGAATTATTTTAACAAGGTCTGTCTGTACAAAATTTTGGGGGTCTCGACCTCCCATACTTGATGACAATGTTATATTCATTGTGGTACAGGGAGGAGATCTTCCAGATGGGGGTTTTATCTCCTGTTCTCAGGAAGAAAAAGGGGAATGTTTGAGTGCATTTGTACCTGCTGTTTCTTTAAGTGACTTTAGCTCAAAATAATCTTTATGCCAAACTAGCAGAAGCTGGGGTGGTGTATTCTGTTACTCTTGTGCTATAATGTGGAGACACCTCAAAAGCATTATGCTAAGTGAAATAAGCCAGACAAAAAAGGACAAATGCCATATGATTTCATTTATAAGAAATATTCAGAATAGTTGAATCCATAAAGACAGAAGAGATATTAGAGATTCCAAGGGCTGGAGGAAGTAGACGATTAGGAGCGACTGCTTAATGGATATAGGGTTTTCTTTTGGGGTGATGAAAATAGTTTGGAACTAGATATAGGTGGTGACTTCTCAGCATTGTAAATGTACTGAATACCACTGAATTGTATCCTTTAAAATGCTTAATTCCATTTTATTTAAATTTCACCTCATTTTTTTAACAAACAGGGAAAATACCCCACATGTGTGTTCGAAGTTAACATTTGCAAATAGATGAAGACAAATATAGACTATGGAATCTAACTCTTTAGTATACCATTAATTTTTACTAATTTAATAGTGCTTTGTATTTATCTTCATTTTCCCTTCTTTCTTTCTTTCTTTTTTTTTTTTTTTAATGTGATTCTAGAGTTTAAGACACATACAGAAAAGGTAATAGCCCTCCAACTGCCCTAGGTTATGTTTTATCGGTTAATTAATATCTCATTTAGTGGTTGAAGATACTTGAGTGTGCCTGAGTTGTGTATTAATGGAGAAAAACACGCCCTGTCATGTCTTAATGCCACCAGACAGCCTCAGATTCAATAAGTGAAAAGCGATTAAAACTTAAATGTCTTACCACTGAAGTGCTTACTAACTTAGTCAGATGAGATTAAATGATTAATCATTTGTTCACTAGCAATCATAAATCTTTCTCCATTCTAGTATTAGTTTTTTTTTTTTTTTTCTGGATCACTTAGGCCATAGACCATTTTCTAGGTTTTTTTAGATTGTATGTGCTCTGTTCTTTCTTTTAAAGCATTCTCAAGCATATGGAAGAAACATATGGACAACCAGTTATGCTATGAAAGTCCTTGAAAATTGGGTGAAAATGTTCACATAATGGGGTTTTACAGCAGGTCTCATATGTAATAATCAAGAACACCTATATTATCAGAATACAAAATATGAAATCCATGTGTGAGATAAATCCAGTGTCAGTCTGGGTATTTCTTTTGCATCAATAATTTAGAAAAGTGATGGACATTTCTTACTACAATGATGCATGGTTTTATGTTTCTATGGAAGTGGAGTGTTTTAAGAAATATATGCCTATTAATATTTTGTAATGAATTTAATTAACAGCCATATTATACTTCTTGAGGTCAGAAAAGTAATATCGTATAGTGGAAGCATTTCCAGAATTGTCTTTGGAGTCTGCCTACAGGCAAAATGTTGCATGACTTTGAGCAAACTGCTTTACTTCAATAAGCCCTCAATTTTCTTTATCTATAAAGTGGAATAATTTTCATTTCAAGATTGTTGTAACAGTTAAGTGGATTCATCCGTAAAACGTGTCTGGCATACTACCCAGCTCCTCACCCACTTCATCTTCACGTGACAAATATCGCTCTTCATTCTTTAAGTTTCAATTAAAATTCTTAAATTCAATTATTTGATTTTTATCTTCAGAGAAAAATGAATAGATGGATTAAGAAAAGAGAGTGGCCATAATTAATCTATAAAGTTAATGAAGTTTCCATAAAAACCCATCTGGGGGGTACCTTCACAATGTTCCTAAATCTCATCTAGAAAACTAAATGATTTGTGAATGCCTCAGATTCTGTTCTAGGACCTATTACCTTTATAAGTCCCTGGATAATTTCATATGTTACTAAAGGCTTATTTACTTCTATATTTTGAAAACTGATAAATGTACTTCTCCTGTTCCCAAGACTCTCATATCCAGCAGCCTACTTGATTTCCCAGTGTGGATCTCTAATAGGCATCTCAGAGTTAAACTTAACATGCTTCAAGCTGAAATCTCGACTCCCTAGAGTCCTTCCCAGTTTCCATCATCTTGGTAAATGGCAACACCACTCATCCAACTGCTAAAGTCCAAATCCTTACAGTTTTTAAATTTCTCTATTGCTTTTACAACCCCTACCCAAAATATCAGCAAACCATTTTACCTATTTTCCAGATATGTCCAGAATCTGACTACTTCTCATCAACCATACTGTTATATGGCATCCCAATCCACCATCTAATACTGCAATAGGCTTGTGGCTTATGCTTCAGCTTTCACTCTTGCCCCTCTATGGTCTGTTTATTATTTAATAGTCACAATCAACCTTTAAATAGCCAAATCAATTTATGCAATTTATGGCTCCAAACTCTACAAAGCTTCCCATTGCTCTTAAAAGAAACAAGCCCTTCAAAGGCCAAATCACCTTTTGCTGCTTCTGTCTCCTTGGCCCACGGCTCTCCAGCCACAGGGAACATTATGTGGTTGTTTTTCAAACACTGCCTGATACTCCTGCCTCAGGGCCTTTGCATGTATACTTTTCTTTGATTGGAATGATTGATCTCCGGCTATTTTTCAGTCTTGCTTTTTTTCATGCCTCCGTTTAAAAGTCTCTCTCTCCCTTGCTGAAAAGCTCACCACAGCCTCAACCTCTCATGCTCAAGCAATCTTCCCATATCAGCCTCCCAAGTATCTGGGAGTACAGGTGTGTGCCAGCACACCAGGCTAATTTTGTTTAATTTTTTAAAGATGAGGCCTCACTGTGTTGCCCAGGCTGGTCTCAAACTCCTAGGCTCAAGCCTTCCTCCCACTATGGCCTCCCAAAGTTCTGGGATTACAGGCATGAGCCACCACACCGGGCAATGTCCCATTTTTAAAGGGGAATTCTCCAACTACTGTATCTAAAATAATATCTCTTGTCTTGTGTGATGATTAATTTTATGTGTCACCTTGGCTAGGCTGTAGTGCTCAGCTGTTTCGTCAAATATAAGTCTAGATGTTGCCATGAAGGTGGTGGTTACAGGCAATTCACATTCAAATCAGTAGATTTTGAGTGAAGCCGAATACTCTCTATAATATGGGTGGGCATCCTCTGTTCAGTTGAAGGTGTTAACAGAAAGACTCAGGTTTCCCAAAAAGCAAATACTTCTTCCCACAGTCTGTCTTGACTCCGGCTGCAACATTAACTTCTGCCAGAATTTCCAGCCTGCTGGCCTGCCTTATAGAGTTTGCACTTTCCAGCCTCCACAATCACATAAGCCAATGCTTTCTTCCTTAACCTGCTTTATTTGTCTTCATAACTCATCACTCCCTCACGTTATATTTTAAACCTCTTTGTTTACTGATTCATTGTCTGCCTTCCCAATTTGAAGATAGGTTTCAAGAAGAAAAAATTTTCAGTGTTGTGTTCAGTGTTGTAATTCTAGCACCTAGAAAATTCCTTGGCATATATTTTTTTCAAGAAGTGTATATGTACTCCAAACATTATTTGTCAGTGAACGAATTACTAGGCACAAGAGTTTGGAAATATTGTAACTCATAATCATTTGAAGCATAATTGTATGATGTTCTAACAGGCATTACGATGTATTTGAATGGTAGTTGCTGGGGGCACAGTAGGGTGTGGGGTTGGAGAGGTGTTTGTTAAAGGGTACAAAACTTTAGTTAGATAGGAATACATTAGAAAGATGTATTGTACAATGTAGTCACTATAGTCAATAACAATATATTGTATTCTAGAAAATCACTAATGGAGTAGATTTTCAGCATTATCACCACAAATAAAATAAAAGTGTGAGGTAATGTATATGTTAATTAGCTGTATTTAGAAATTATATAATAAATACATATTTCTAAATATTCTGTTCTGTGCAAGAAATATGTAATTTTTATTTGTCAATTTAAAAATTTATTAATTAAAAAGAATATTGGCATATAAAGTTTTGAACAAGCAATGCATCTGTAACCAAACATACATCTGCTCCTTCTTAGTTTGTCTGCTTTTTTTTTTTGAGATGGAGTCTTGCTCTGTCACCCAGGCTGGAGTGCAGTGGCACAATCTCGACTCACTGCAATGTCCGCCTCCAGGATTCAAGCAATTCTCTGCCTCAGCCTCCTGAATAGCTGGGATTACAGGAACCCGCCACATGCCCGGCTGATTTTTGTCTTTGTAGTAGAGATGGGGTTTCACCATGCTGACCAGGCTGGTCTTCAACTCCTGACCTCGTGATCCACCCTCCTCAGTCTCCCAAAGTGCTGGGATTACAGGCCTGAGTCACCGCGCCTGGCAGTTTGTCTGCTTTTAATGAATGAGTTTGTATATACCCCATCCACTTAAATGTACCTGGTTCTCCTTTCTACCCTTCATAGGTCAACCTAGTCTTACTTTACTTCTGCTCATTACCCAGAACTCCAAAACTCAATCCATTCTTAGTAAGATGCTACTGCTGACCTCATGACCTTATTGGAGGGATGACATTTGGAAGATTACACCTGCCACTGTCCTTTCCCTCAATTTCTTCACAACATTAAGGCTTTGTATAGGTAATACCCTTTACCGAAAAATAGGGGAAAATATAATATTGGAATAAAAAAACTTAAATATGGATGCGACATATGATTGTCCCTAGATTCCAAAGAAAATGTGAGTGAAAAAAATGGTATCTTGTATAGGAGTCCCTTTATTGACACTCCTCAGCCCCAAGCTTTGCTTCTCTATCCCAATGTCCGACCTCTATTCTTCATGATCTGGAGAATACACTCCACTTCCTTCTCAAAGACCATATGACTTGACTTTCAGGAGTATGTTTCTCAAGTCCTAAACTGTTCCTTCTGGACAAACATTATGGAAAAGAAATCAACTGTGGGCTTTGATCACCCAATCAGTCTCTTTTGAGATCTTTTCACTAGTTTGAAATGAATAGGCTCCTGTTCATTCTTCCTGCAGCCATTCTATTACAGGTAACTCTTAGACAAACACTGAAAGGAAAGAGTCAGAGTTAGCAAATGTGGAGGCACACATGTATGTACAGCAGCCATTTCAAAGAGTATACATTAAAACTATATCAATGGAGAGAAACAACTTCCTAAAATCTACATCATCTCCAAAAATCCCACTAAAGATCTACAATGGAGACAATTTTACATTGCTTTACGGACTCTGAATTCTCCTTTTTTAATGAAGCCTGCCAAGCTAGCCCAGGTGTGTGCTGATATACAAGTAAGTAGGGCACATTACTAGACCTTATCAAAGAACAGAGACACAGTGGTTTGGCCAACCTTATTTACATAAAGACCTGGCCAAAGGTTTAAAACTCAGAATTTGTTTTTTCATTTAATCCAGGAATGAGAGTCAAACACCCAAACACTGGAGGAGGGGGGATTTTAAAACTTGGGGTGGTGGGGGTACAGTAAAACTAGTTTATTTTATTTAGTTAATTTTTATTAGAGATAATCTCGATCTGTCACCCAGGTTGGAGTGCAGTGACACCATCACAGCTTGCTGCATCCTTGACTTCCTAGGATCAAGCAATCCTACTGCCTCAGCCTCCTAAGTAGCTCAGACTGCAGGCGCAGGCCACCACACCCAACTAATTTCTGTACGTTTTGTAGAAACAGAGTTGCATCATGTTGCCCAGGCTGGTCTCCAACTCCAGGGTGAAGCAGTCTACCCACCTGGGCCTCCCAAAGTGATGGGATTACAGGTGTGAGCCACCGCACCTGGCAAAATAGTTAATTTTAGAGGAGAATATGGAATAGAATATATAGCCATACAAGGGCAGCTGTGAGGTGATTCCTGTAGTGCCTAACTCCCCTAGGACCAGAGGAAGTGACCCTGTAAAACAAAGTCAATACAGAAGCTCCTACTTTCCCTAAAGAACAAATTCCTCTGCAGACGAAGGAGATGGGGGTACCACATTTGTTACCTTCTTCAGAAAAGCAGTCACATCAGTTTTTCACAACCGAGTGACAGCTCTGGAAAGCTCTCCACATCACTCAAAAATCTATGAGATAAAAGGTAATTTTTATTTTATTAAAGTCAGTTCTAGAAGATAAAGTTGGAAGTTGGATATCTTTGCATGGTGATTGGATGGTTCAAAGTTTTCTGAGATCCTTCTCCTCAATTTTGAACAAGGAAAGAATAAAAACAGTATAATTTTTTAATAAAATGATAGGTATCCAGTATAGCATTCCTCAAAAGAAATGCTATTTTTCAGGGGCTATGAATTATCACTTGACATGTCCTGTGTACAGCAGCTTCCAGGCTGTGTCATAATTCTAGAAGGCCTGGCTTGACACTGTAGGGAGGGCTGGGAAGCACATTTGTCATAAATCTCATAACTTATCCTGCCAAATATCAAAAAAGCTGGAAATGAATGCCAAAAGGCTATTATTGCATCTATTTATACACTGTTCACTGTATTATTATGTATCAGAATTGGATTTTATTTTAAACTAGATTTTATCAATTTGAAGGTTAATTTTATTTTGGAAAGAGACATAAATTATTTCTCTTAAAGTTCTTTCAAAGTTTGAAATAAATTGTTTAGTTTGTATTATACTTCAGAGAAATGTCTACTGCTGGTTTGTCTTCTCAAGGGAGGGATCAAAGTCTCTGCTATGTATAATAATTGGACCCAAACACTCCAGTAATGATCCATTTCAGCCCATTATATTGTCCCAATCTGCTACTGTAGAAAGTGAAGGAGATGAATCAGAGTCAGAAATGATGGTAATACAAATACATTTTCAAATACCATGCTAAATTTATTTCAAGGGCTAACTGTTAACTCATTCTTCCACTCAACAGGTATTATTAAGTGTTCAGTTGCGCCAGGTGTGTGGAGTAGTAGTGGACAAAATGGCCTAAATCTAATACTGCAACAATCTTTTCATGTTAAGTAGAATCTCCCAGCTAATAGGTAACAGAGCCAGAATTTGAACTCAGTTCTGACCAGAATTCAGAGCCTGTATTTGACTTTGCTTCTTTATCCTAAACTATATTTTCTCTTACTTAATGAAACAGATTTAATTAGAAAGGCTCAAATCTATGAATTAAATATAGGGATATCATTTGTATAATGTTTTATATTAGCAGGGTACAGAAAATAAGTATACTCAGTGGGGTGAGAGTGGTTCATGTCTAACAGTAAGCCTTACCTCCAGCCTTTTTACATGTATGCTGTCTGACTTATTGTGTCTTTAAAGGACACTGTTATTTTTATAGTTTCTGGAAGAGATTGATTGAAACTTCAACTATTATGGAATTAATTTGAAAGTTTTCAAAACTACTCGTTTTGCCACAGAGGATAAAATAGACTCCCATAATCTTTAATGTTCAAATATTTATAATAATATATATAGTTTTCAGAAGCATACAGGATACAGTGATCATTTTAAAGTGTTTATGACATCAATTATGTTTTGTGAAAGATATAATACATCAGACTTTGCTAGGACAATGCAGAGACAGCCCAGAATCATGAAGGTGGAAGTAAAGACAATTTTCTTCTGCCTTAATAGTTTTAATTGCAGGATACAGTAGAATACAGCTGCTCCTCCCTTCAAAGTTTCATTTCATTGCCTGTCTAGAAGCTGTCACACCATGCCTGCCACTTGACTGTTCTGTCACCCAATGCTGTTCCACCTGAACAAATTTGTGGCAATATGTGCTGAATGCTCTGTTTCTTTGCTCTAAAGTATAAACGCACTGTGCACTACTGAAATAGGAGTAGTTTCAGCTGGTTGTTTACCAAGAATAATATAGCAAGGGCTCCACCAGCATCAATAAAATTTAAAGTTTAGGATTGACATTTTATTCAGAAATGAAACTAGCAATTTGCTTCATACATCCTTTTTACATTTTTGAATTTTAATTTTTACTGTTTGTTGATACATAGCAAGTATACATATCTATGGGGTTCATGAGATGTGTGGATACAGGCCTGCAATGTGAAATAAGCACTTCATGGAGAGTGGGGTGTCCATCCCCTCAAGCATTTATCCTTTGAGTTAACTGTGAAATCTTGTGATGATTTGAACAAGGTGGCATAGTTAAGTATAAAGAATATCAAATCCTTTATTTAATATGTCTACAGGTCTTTTAAACAAGAAAAAAAAAAAAAAGGAATTAAATCAACCCCTGACAAACAGCAAACTTGCCAAGAAAAAGGTAGATGATTTTTTGAAATATATTATCTAAAATCCCATTAAAAACTTTAGCTTTCATGGAACAACCATGTATTAGGGTTCTCCTAGAGGGACAGAACTAATAGCATATATATATACACACACACACACATATATGTGTGTGTGTGTGTGTGTGAAGGGGAGTTATTAAGTATTAACTTACATGATCACAAAGTCCCACAACAGGCTGTCTGCAGGCTGAGGAGCAAGGAGACCCAGTCTAAGTTCCAAAACTGAAGAACTTGGAGTTTGATGTTTGAGGGCAGGAAGCATCTGGCATGGGAGAAAGATGTAGGCTGGGAGGCTAGGCCTGCCTTTCCTTTTCATGTTTTGCTACCTGCTTTATATTTGCTGGAAGCTGATTAGTTAGTGCCCACCAGATTAAGGGTGGATCTGCCTTCCCCAGCCCACTGACTTGAATATTAATCTCTTTTGGCAACACCCTCACAGACACACTCAGGATTAATACTTTGGATCCCTCAATACAATCAAGTTGACACTCAGTATTAACTATCACAAGTCCATATAATCTCACTACTGGGTATATATTCAAAGGAAAAGGTCTCAGTATATTAAAAAGATGTTTGAACTCTCATGTTCATTGCAGCATTATTAACCAAGATATGAAATTAATCTAAGTGTCCATCAACAGATGAATGGGTATAGAAAATGTGGTATATATTCCCAATGGAGTACTAGTCAACCTTATTACAAAAATAAAATTTCGTGACAACACAGATGAACCTGGAACATATTAAGTTAAGTGAAATAAGCCAGGCACAGAAAGAAAAATACCTCTCAATCTCACTTACATGTAGAATATTAAAAAGTTGAAGGTCATGAAAACAGAGTAAAATGGTGATTAGTGGATGGTGGGAGGTGAGGTTATAGGGGAGATGCTGGTAAAAGTACGCAAAATTTCAGTTAGGCAGGAGAAACACAGCCAAGAGATCTGTTTTTAAAAGTTTGGCTTTCAAATAATTCATGGAACATGTCTGGTTTTTGCTACTCTTTTCTTTCCACATTCAAATGTGTCATGAAAATCATTGTGTAGATAACTAGAGTTAAGCTCAAATTTGCTCTTTGTGTAAAATAAATGATTATGATTTGCCATGATTTGTAAACAGAATAGTCCTTTTTTTATATCATTTTCTCTCTTCATCCACTAACCTAGCAAATGACAATGATTTAAATTATGGATAGCACAGTATGTAATGAAAAACACGCATAACAAAAACTTTGTTTTACAATGTTTGACCACTGAGAACACTTTAAAAAATACATGTAAAACAGCAGTTTTGTGCGACATTGGTAATGTTCACTACGCAGTTGCACACTTTCACGAGTGCGCTAGCTCTTTGGCAAAATCACTCGCTGTGACTTGATAAAAGCCATACATTCGTTTAGAAAGCGAGAGGCAGAAAATGATGCGGAAAGCAATGGCCGGCACCTAACGGCTGTGAAGAACTATGCGGCCCATCACACTAATTCTTTCTTAAGAGGGACAGTTCCAGTAACTTGAAATTTGGTAGACGTAATTTATCAAAATTTCTGGTTATTCCTTCGCTAAATGTTCATCAGAAAGCTTAGAAAATATTCTTTTTTCTCTCTGTCACCCAGGCTGGAGTGAGCGGCGCCATCTTGGCTCCCTGCAAGCTCCGCCCCCCGGGTTCCCGCCATTCTCCTGCCTCAGCCTCCCGAGGAGCTGGGACCACAGGCGCCGCCGCCTCGCCCGGCTGATTTTTTTGTATTTTTAGTAGAGACGGGGTTTCACCGTGTTAGCCAGGATGGTCTCCATCTCCTGACCTCGTGATCCGCCTGCCTCGGCCTCCCAAAGTGCTGGGATTACAGGCGTGAGCCACCGCGCCTGGCCGAAAATATTCTTTAAACTGTGAAAACAGTTTGCAGGCCTAGCCGCTAGCATTAGGTTATTGATGATAGTCTTTATTTTGGGGTGCCAAGAGTTGATATTGTTTCATTATTGGCTTAGAAGATGGAAAACCACACACATTTGTTATGTTTGCCATTGACACTAAGCTTCATCTTTGTATGTGGTAAATGAGCAGTGTGGGGAAATGGGATAAATAATTATTGGAAAGGAGAGAAAGAAGAAATTGAAGACAAATTAGATTTGGAAAAAACAGTATCAATATAAAAGTTGAGAATTATTTTTGAAAAATGTAATTAAGGATCCTTTCCTAGATTATGACTACCTACCTAAACAAAATCACGTTTAGATCAATTAATAAAAGGAGTACGACTGATGATATGATCTTTTGGTAAAATGCATCACAGATTGGTTAGATTTTCTCGAATAACCAGGAAATATCATCAGTTATTTCCTCAATGAGGAGCTCTGGCTTCCTTGGTCACACTAACAACTAACAGCTAGAGATAGTTCAGCATTAAAAAAAAAAAAAAATGCTACTAGTACGTGTTGTGGGCTCCACTGTGACCTCCAAGAGGATATATTCAAATGCCAGTTTCTGGCACCTGTGAATGTGATCTTATTTGGAAACAGAGTTTTTGCATATGTACTCAAGTTAAGATGAGGTCATACTGCGGTAGGGTGGGCCCTAAATCCAATATAGCTGGTATCCTTGTAAGAAGAGAAGTAGAAACACAGACACAGAAATGGGTGTTCTACCCACCGACAGAGGCAATGACAGAGACAGAAATTGGTGTGAGGCGTCTACAAGGCAAGAGATATCAAGGATTGCAGACAACCACAAGAAACTAGAAAGAACCAAGAAAAATTTTTCCCCGAGAGCCTTGACCCTATCAACACCTTGATTTCAGACTCCAAGAACAAGAGAGAATATATTTCTGTTGCCTTAGGCTATCCATTTTATGGCATTTTGTTACTGTCCCCTAGGAAACTAATACAGTATGTCATCCATAAAAGAAAGAATTACAAAAGTTTTTTTTAGTCCAATTAATGTAAATGAATATTTATATTTTATACACTTATACATTTGTAGGTAATACCTTGGAGCTATGATAGTAAGTCACATAAACAGAAACTACATTTTGAAAAGCACTGATGAAGAAACTGCAAAGAATAGAGATACTGACTCACCTAAATATGAGCAACATGCATTCTTCGCTGACATCACCATTGTCTCTCTAAGATAGCTCTGCCAGCGTCTCTGTCTAGTTCAGCAGCCTTTGGTGACTTCCTTTTACTTACAAAGAGGGACCCCGTATTCTTCAGCTGGGCACACATATATTTTTCAATATAATATCTTGCTTTTTAAAAAAATATATACACAAGAGAAATGTATTACTCCTGATTCTGGAGTCTGGGAAGTCCAAGATCAAGTTGCCAGCAGTATTAGTGTCCTGTGAGGGCTGCTGTCTGCTTCCAAGATTGCATTTTGACCTCTACCTAATATTCTAGTCTGTATTGTACTGTGCCCAAGTGGCACCAGTGTTGCAGCTGCACTAGATTACATGTCATCCTTCAGTGTATGCTTCATTTTCTTGCCCCTGGATATTAATTTGTGCTGTTTTCTTTTGTTCTCAAGTAACCAAAACCCCATTCCAGTTATTCAAGGACTAATTCAAATGCTGCTTGCCTCATGAAGCCTTCCCCAGTCCTCCTCATTGCATTATTTTTTCTATCCTTATTTCCATTATTCTTTGTACCTTCATTAGAGATTTAATAAGCTATTGTGATTTATAATTTATGTATGTCTCTTGTTCTCATTTTATCAGACAAGATGGTGCTTATGATATTCTTTTACAGGTCACTGTTAACATACCCTGGCAACCTGAAAACAGTTAAACATAAAATGTAATCTGTTCCTTAGAACATGGAGACCTGTTCAAGGAGGAATGATCAGTGTTCATGAATGAGTGAGTGAAGGTATGACAGAATGAGGAATCAATATAAAACTGAACATGTTTCTTCTTTAAAATATATCTAAAAATGAAGAGTCAGCTGGTTTATTTTAATTTTTGATAATCTTAATTGAAATCTAATAAAAGTTATGATGTTAAGGTTTATGAACTTTCATAAAAATATATGAATTTAAAATTTGAGTCCTCTCAGAAAATTAATATCAATTTTAACAATTTAATAATGTTGATTCTTTGCTGTGAACTCAATCTTGAATTACATGTTTACATGGCTGTTACTGATTCATAAATTAGCAAAATAGTTGCAATCAACATAAATTAGAAATTTGTACAGGGCGTAAATTAAAGGTACTTAAATATTTAATAGAAATAGAATCCTGTTTGAAAATGCACGAAGATAATAAGTTTTAAATTTTTGAAAAAATCTAAATACAAATAACACTATGAATATGAGTTTATGAAATTTGATGAGATTTTATAATTTTAAAGATTATTCTAGCTATATAACCCTTGCTTCTTTATGTAATTGCTAAATATGAGCTTATGAGTTCTTTATAAGAAAAACATTTATTAATAAAGTAAACATAGTACTTGTCTTTCAAAGAAGAGTCTGGTGTTTGGAAACGGAGAATGTTAAATCTAATACTTGCAGAGATTGGAATACTGAAGTTCCCTTTACAGAGAATGCCTCTTCATTCTATTAGAATGGAATCTTTAGAACCAGCTATAAAAGAGCTTACCAGTAACAATAGCACAATACATACCAATGATATTTTAAGTGTTTTGCATATATTAACTGATATAATCCTCACAACAACCCTAAGAGATAAGAACTGTCAGTACCCCTATTTCACAAAAGAAGAAACTGTTTTTTACTTAGCGTAGATTAACTCACGAAGGTCACGTACCATATACCAAGCGCATGACAAAAACGGGATCCTAGTCTGGGTCTAGAATCCATTCCCTTTACCGCTCTTCTCTAGAGTCCTCTAGTTTTAGGAGCACAACTCTCTGATCTGTCTCTCTCTTTCATAGGAAATCAAAGCCATGAGGACATATGTTTCACACATTCAGTAGCACACAGCACTCCGGAAGGTATAATTTACAAAGGGTTGTATAATGAACACTCCTCGGGATGTCTTCCTCTTTATGTATGTATATGTATGTCACTTCTCTAAAGTAAAAGAGAGCATATGAAATAAAATACATGTTTGATGTAGCATCATAGATATCCATGACACCTACACAATTTCAAGTACTGTGTGACTTTCCATTCATCAAAATAAAGCATACATACATACATGTACAGAAACTTGTCATTGTTAATTTTAGTTATTCTGATTTTCTTAAAATCTTTTTTACCATGCTGTCCCTAAAATGGTCACTTTTAGTATTCCCCTAAATGTGGCAACAAATTATGTGAAACTAATTAGAACTACGTTCAAACTTAAATTCACCATTAATTATTCTTGTGACCATTGGCAACATGAACTGCATTCCTTAAATGAATTTTCCTTATTTGTAAAATAAAGACAGTGTATCTATTTGGAGGCTGTTGTGACATAATACATTCCTTGCAACAATTTGGACCTACTCAATCTATTTTCTCCTTTCTTCATTCTTGTGACAGTGAATATTTGTCTGCTTCACTAATGAAAAATTATTAAGAAAGTTATTTTAAGAAATATTCAGTAGGTGGAGGAAACATGCATATCTATGTTCATGTCCTTTGAAGGGATGTGGATGCAGCTGGAAACCATCATTCTCAGCAAACTATAGCAAGGACAAAAACCAAACACCGTATGTTCTCACTCATAGGTGGGAATCGAACAATGAGATCACTTGGACATAGGAAGGGGAACATCACACACTGGGGCCTGTTGTGGGGTGGGGGGAGGAGGGACGATGGCATTAGGAGATATACCTAATGTAAATGATGAGTTAATGGGGGCAGCACACCAACATGGCACATGTATACATATGTGAGAAAACTGCACGTTTTGCCATGTACCCTAGAACTTACAGTATAATAAAAGTAAATAAATAATGTAAAAATAAAAAAATCATTGATCTATTTATTTTAGTACAAATGTAGTAATCCTGTGGTATCCTTGGATTGACATACATTTTTCTTATACAATAAGTTGCTGAAGCAAATATATCTTGCTCCCACTCAAAAAAGTTGATGCTTACCATATCATTCCTCCAAATATTTAAAAGAATACAAAACATTCTGGCAGTTCATTAAAAGACAAAGCATCTCAGTAATTCTTCTCAAAATGTACTGTTGATATGAACTCTCAATGGATTACTTTTTATTACACTGCTTTGATTTCATTAATATAGTAAGTGGAGGATTTCTAACCCAGGTCATATCGATTCTGTCTGGATTCTTTATCCATTGAACCAAATGATCCTTTTTTATATTATATGATGCATATGTAGATACGTGAATCTGAAGAAACTCTACTATTTCTATTAAAGCCCTTATCAAAGTTATATACATGCCTATATAGTGATTTGGGTTTGGGAGTTTAGCTTCTGTGTTTGTTTTTCCTGTCTCTAACAAGATTACTATCAGGAAACTACCTTTGTTATTCTTAGAAAGTTACCTGTGTAGAAACAAAAGTAGTTTTTCTAATAAAAGAAGGGGTAGGGCCAAGGTGGTGCCATTTTAGGGCTCCTTCTGTTAAAACAACTGACTCTCAGTGGCAGACAGCCCTACTCTCTGAGAAAGAAGATATTCAGTCACACCCATTCTGTGTGAATGTTTTGCTGACAAATTTTACTCAACCCTGGTGGAGTAGAGCCAGAGAGAGAAAGAGGCAGAGATTCAGTGAATGCCAGGCTTGGTCTTGGCAGCTCTTCTGGGTGGCAGGTTAGCCTTGGATGATAACTGCCCACGGGTCACAGATAAACACTAACGTGCAGTCCTGGAACTCCAAGCAAAAGTCACCCTTGGTGGAATTTTCACCGAGAAAGGAAGCTTATCCTTATTCAACAGCAGATGGTAGTGTGTTTACATAGTACCTGGAGAGAGAATTAAGAGCAGTGGGTGGGAAGTGGAACAAGAGACATTCAGCCCTGTGTTGAGGCAACACTTTCCAACAGTTGCTGCTGTCCAGCAATGGAAGTCACGCTTCATGAAGCTGTGAGTGCCTCGTCACAAGAATTATCCTAGCAAAGCTCACATAAGCATCTGCCACGAATACTTTTCTTTAAATTTCACAATTCATTTCAGCAAATATTTATCTAATGCCTCATTCAGGTTGAGCACCCTTAGCCTGAAAATTCAAAATCTGAAATGCTCCAAAATCTGAAAGTTTTTGAGTGCCAAAATTATACCACAAGTAGAAAATTCTACACCTGACCTCATGCGACAGGTCACAGTCAAATACAGGGTCACACACCCAGTTTATTCAATGTCCCCAAGGCAAATATAGACTCTCCCAGACCCATTCAAGTGCAACTCGTCCATTCAGGTGCAACTCATCCATTCAGGTGCAACACGTCCATTCAGGTGCAACTCGTCCATTCAGGTGCAACACGTCCATTCAGGTGCAACTCGTCCATTCAGGTGCAACTCGTCCATTCAGGTGCAATACATCTTTTCTGCACATGCCCAGATTCCCCAAACAAGCACGCCCACAAAGGACAATAAAATGTCACATGTGTAGGCTGGACATGCCAAGGGAAGATTCCCTATGATGGTCTACATGGGACTAAGACTTGCATGCATTATTCACTGAGATTTCTTGCTTATTCTCTACTTTGTGTTGAAAGAATATTGTCAAAAAATGTCAAAAAAAAAAAAGGCCTGAAAATACCCCTATGAGTGACAGTGATAAGACAATGGGTAAGCATTTATGTTCATTGATAACACACAAAATCAAGCTGCTGGAGAAACTGGACAGTGATGTAAGTGTGAAATGTTTTATAGAAGAGTATGGCGTTAGAGTGATCACCATATCAACCTGAGGAAACGGAAGGATAAACTGTTGAAGTTCTATGCTGAACGTGATGAATGGAAGTTAAAGAAAAATATGGCTGGGGTCAGTGGCTCACGTCTGTAATCCCAGCACTTTGCAAAGCCGAGGTAGGTGGATCACCTGAGATCAGGAGTTCGAGATCAGCCTGGCCAATATGGCAAAATCCCGTCTTTACCAAAAATACACAAATTAGCCAGATGTGGTGGCAGGCACCTGTAGTCCCAGCTACTTGGTAGGCTGAGGCAGGAGAATTAATCGAACCTGGCAGGTGGAGATTGCAGTGGGCGAGATCCCTCCACTACACTCCAGCCTGGGCAACAGAGAAAGACTCTGTCTCAGAAGAAGAAAAATAAAATAAATGAAATAGAAGAAGAAGTTAATGAAAAATAGAAAACACTGCATAAAACTATGAATGAAGATCTCGATTGTGTACTGAAAGAATGGATTCTTCAGTTTCTTAGTGAACACATGCCACTTAATGGTATGCTGATTATGAAGCAAGCAAAGATCTATCACAAGAAACTGAAAATTGAAGGGAACAAATGGACTGGTTGCAGAAATTTAAGAAAAGACACAGTATTAAAGTTTTAAAGATTTGTGGTGATAAAACATCCGCTGATCATGAATCAGCAAAGAAATGTATTGACAAGTTTGCCAAGGTCATCACTAATGAAAATCTGACACCAGAACAAGTGTCTAATGCTGATGAACTATCACTGTTTTGGTGTTACTGCCCCCAAAGACACTGAATGCGGCTGATGAGACACTCTGTACAGGAATTTAAGAATGCGCGGGACAAATAACTGCGCTGGCCTGTCTACCGCGTCAGGCACGCATAAGTATAAACTTGCTGTGATATGCAAAATTTTGCATCCTCACTATTTTCAAATTGTGAATTGCTTTCCAGTTCATTGTGATGCTAATAAAAGGCGTAGGTCATAGGAGACATTTTTTTCTTATTGGGTTCATAAACAAATTGTACCAGTGGCTTGTGCTCAGCGCAGAGACTGGATGATGACTGCAACATTTTGTCATTCCTTTACAACTGTTCTGCTCATCCTTCAGCTGAAATTCTCATCAAAAAAATATTTATGCCATATATTTTGCCCCAAATGTGGCTTTATTAATACAACCATGTGACCAGGGTATCTTTAGATCAAAGCAAGTAAACATAAAACACTTTTTTGAGCAGTGTACTAGCCTCAGTGAACAGAGGCATGAGTGTGGGAGGTTTTCAAAAGGAGTTTAGCATGAAGGACGCCATATGTGCTGTTGCCAATGCTGGGAACACAGCTACTAAAAATAGTTGTGCATCCCTGATACAACCTCTGGCCTGCCTTTATGTTCACGGAAGATAATGAAGAAAGTAGTAACTTTAAAGGATTTTGTATGTCAAATGAGAGAAAAATTATGTCTGACTTCCTTTCATATGCAAAACAGGTATCTTCAGAGCCCCTCAGTAAGTGGGAAGAAGTGGATATCAAAGAAGTTTTTAACATTGGTAATGAGGATCCAGTTGTTCATTTATTGCCTGATGGTTAAATAGACAAAATAGGTGTGAATCAAGTTGAGTATGACAGTGATGACCGTGTTAACACTGCCTGAAAAATGCCTACAGATGACATGGTGGAAATGTGTGATGGGCTTATTGAAGGACAGGAGCAGTAGACATCCATAGCAGAACAAAACATGCCAGTTATAAAATCAAAGAGAGACTTCTAAAACAAAAACATTGTTCATGAGGCAGATGACTGTGGAGGAAACATTTTTAAAAGCCTGCCTGAAGAATCCTCGTTATCTCTAGAGAATCTCCTTCCCAGTCCCTCAATTGCTTTTGACGTTTCTTCATATATATATATATATATATATCTAGTGTACTTTAACTCTTCAATCAAAACTCAGCATCACAGATAGAGACTGAAGGCCTGCCACTGCCAACTGTTGCTGTTGTTTAACAGCTGACACAGGTATTCTGGCGATGCTACTGTGCTGTTAGTTACTCTGAACACATAATTTTTTCACGCTATTAATGGTATTTTTTACTGTTCGGCACTTAGCTGTGAATAAGTATAAGGAAATGGTCGCTTACTGCTTGTCAGTAGCCTATAAATTCAGTCAGGAAAAAGAGTGATGTCAAACAACCACAGATTGCCCACTCGGGTGGCAGAGGTGGTGGTGCCTTTCCCTTCTCATTGTTCAATGTACACACACTTTCTTTCAGGCACAAAATTGTTTAAAATATTTTATAAAATTACCTTCTGGCTATGTGTATAAATACATATGAAATATAAATAAATTTCATGTTTAGACTTGGGTCCCATCCTCAAATATTTCATGATGTATATACAAATATCTCAAAATCTGAAAAAAATGTAGAAATCCCAAACCTGTTTGGTCCCAAGTATTCTGGATAAGGGATCCTCAAGCTGTATGTGCTAACCTTATTCTGAGGGGTGGGATAAGAGCCATGAGCAAAACAAAACACTGTCATCATCAATATTACATTCTACAGGGAGAAAAAAGTTCAATAAACACAGCAATACATAAGACAGTTTAATTTAGAAATAAGTACTATAAGAAAAAATGAAGTCTGATAAAGGAAGTGAGAGTAATGGTACTACTACCTTAGAAAGTATGATCAAGGAAGGTCTCTTGACAATTTGAGCAGTAGCACGGGGTAAATCATAATTCCTTGTAAGCCATTGTAAAAGCTATAAATTTTATTCAAATGAAACTTGAAGGTACATGGTGATGAGGCAGGCCACATTGTTTTAACTTCTCTTTGAATTCTGTACAACTCTCTTGTATTTAATCCTCAACTTTGCCTTCCCCAAAATGCCAGGACAAGTGTTCAGGTTATTGTGGGTATTTATCTATTTATTTATTTTTTTCTGAGGCAGAGTCTCCCTCTGTTACCCAGGCTGTAGTGCAGTGGCGTGATGCCAGCTCACTGTAATCTCCACCTCCTTCCTAGGTTCAAGTGATTCTCATGCCTCAGCCTCCTGAGCAGCTAGTCTACAGGCTTGCACCACCACACCTGGCCTGGCCTCCCAAAGTGCTGGGATTGCAGGTGTGAGCCACAACTCCTGGCTATTATGAGTATTTAAGATGGGCCAACTAGCAAAATTAAGTATAAATCAAATATTGAATATAATTTTAAAGTTATGAATTGTTTATTTAATTTTGTCTTACATAGTTCACATTGACTGACTTTGAAAATTTTCAAATGTGTAAACAAAAGATAGAGAGATGAGTGTAATAAACTCCATATATCCACTACCCAGCTTAAACAACTATCAAACTATGCCAAACTTACTTCATTTGTAATCCTACCCACTTCTGCCAACCTCAGGTAAAAGTGAAGCAATGAGCAAATGTCTTACCATTTCTCCCTTAAAATTTTTAGTATGTAAGAACTTTTTGAAAAATAACCATAATATCATTAACACTACCAAAAATGTTGACAATCATTTCTTAATGTTATCAAATATGAGGTGTTCAAATTTCCCCAGATGTCTCATAAATATATGATTAGAACTGATGTACTTTAATTAGTGTCTTGATTGCATATTGTCGGTATGTCACTAAGTCTCTTTTAATCTACCTGTCACTCTTTTATTTTAAACATCAATTTACTTGTTGAAAAAAGTGTGTCATTTGTTCCATTATCCCCCTACATTCTACATTTTGATAATTGGATCCCCATGATATCATTTCACATGTTCTTCTATTTCCTGTGTTTTTTTATAAACTGAGAGTGATTTCCAGATGTTTGATCAGATTTGGTTCAAGGTTCTCCCCTCCGTGTTACATGTAGTCAGTCACTCTCCCCTAGGGCCCACCCAGGCACTCACCTGAACCTCTCCATACCTCCTCGACTTTAAGAATTGCTTAAGATACAATCCCAAACGTGACAATAAACTAGTAAAATTCACAAAGCAGCTGAGTCTTCAGAAAAGCCCAGTAACTGTGGTTCATTAGTGTTTCAAGGTATTCTTCATTATCCAAATCAATATTCAACTGGCAATATTTATAAAAATAATAATAATGAAGATATCAGATAAATATATTGTTGGACAAATGTTGCCATTATCCTTTTAATCTCTGTTATTGAAAAATCCTAGATTATTGTTGAGGTCTTTGGAGTTCTATTTAATCTTTTTCAACTTTTATTTCTTTTTTTGGAAACCCACTTCTAAATGTCAGTCTTCCCTGAAATCTCACCTTCAACTCACTTTCTCCAGCTGTCATATGGACTTACAGAGCCTATTCTCCTTCATGAAGGGAACATTTTAAAATTTATTTTTGATTATTACTTTGGAAACTCGGAGGTTAGATACATGATTGCCTGAATGGAGTGTTCAGCTGCATTTTTTCTTCTTTCCACAATGTTGTTCAATAACAACCTGCTGACTAATGACAGCACACATTAGCCGTTGGTCGGAGACACACACAAGTTAGAGGTGGTGTTTCCATGGTGTTTTTACAGAAAATAATAGGAATACAAGCACCTAAATTCAGCCTTTTCCCTCATTTCCCATGGCTTGTTCATTTATAACTTGTTTCAGAATTGCCCTGTGCTGTGTCTCTCTCTCTGACCTTCGGTTCTACAATAATAAACACTTTGATTAACTAATCTGTGTTCTATAACGGCAGCTATTTCTAGTTTGATATGTTTAAAGCAGTGGTTTCCTTAATTTGCAGCTATAGTTCTTTTTTAACCCAATTTTAAAGTTAGTTACTTTATACCTTCTTGCCTTCTCCCCTCCCTAACTTTCTATTGCTCAGCAATCTTTAAAATTAAATGAAGGATTCAGGTGAAAGGGAAAAGATGAAGTTTGTGTTACTTGTTTCTATATTTTGAGGTCTACTTTAACTTTATATTTGTTATTTTATTCTCAAATAACATATTTCTACATATTCTACAAGTGACAGTTGGAACACATTTTGTTCACTGAGAATGAGAAAGGAACAAACGTTTGACAGAGAGTGGGTTACCCATTCAATGGTTTTCTTTCTAGAGTTCAACAGTATTAAAGACAATAACTGTTCCTCTCCCACTGTATTATTTCCTTTTTTCTCCAACGATCACAAAAAGAAACTGGAATATAGTACATCTCCTTTCAAAACAAAACTGGATATTGGAACTTGATCATTATGTCTTACACGCCTGCGAAGCATTTTTTGTACTAATAAAATGACTCAGATATGTTAAATTCATCCATACAAATGTGTATACATCGCTTTTGCTCTCCATTGTGTACATTTGCACATAAAGCCTAAGCATATCTTCGCTCCTTTATTAACAACAGATAAAAATATATATTCAGCATTTATTCTGTGTCCGGCACTGTGTACAGTGGGAGAGGAACAGTTATCGTCTTTAATACTGTTGAACTCTAGAAAGAAAAGCATTGAATGGGTAACCCACTCTGTCAGACATTCATTCCCTTCTCATTCTCAGTGAACAAAATTGGTTCCAACTGTCACTTGTAGAAAACCTGAACTGTTTTCAAAGGAACATGTATGGTTTCGTGATTCTTCATTTATGTCTCATTTTCTCCCAGCTTCACTTACAAGTTTTATATATTGGCCAATGACATGTGGTACTGAGAGCTGCAAGGCATTAAAGAAAATGAAAAGTCAAAAATATAAACCTGCTATGAAAAAGTCAGAGACGAAAAGCTAGATTTAGACATCTAGTGGACCTTGGTTTATTTAGAGCTTTCCCTGTAATATGTTTAAAACTTTAACAGAATAACATCCCTAAAAGTCAAAATTCCATTTGTGCAATTTACAAAAAGTGAAAAATGGATTTATTACAGTCTGATTTTGGCTGATAAATGTATGTTTCATGGTAGGAAAATATAACTGGGACTCCATGAGCAACAGAAATCTGTGAGAAGACCCTCTACAGCAGAAGCCCCCACATTGTTCTTTTCTCCCATCCTACCTCCATGCCCACACCTGCTGCTGTTCATACCAAGAATGAATCTACAAAGTGCAGACAGTATCCTTTTTATGACTTCCCCACAGCTTTCAGAGCTTCCACAAAGGTTTCATTAGTCTCTTTGAAGTTCAAAATGTGACCCCGAACACATTCTCATATTGAGTTGTAGCTTCCCGTTTATTACTAAAGAGACAGTAGCAATAAAGGGACACAATGTATTACAAGATTTTTCTCAATGTGTCATTGGACTGTGAACTTGGCTCTTGCTCCATTTTAAAGTTTACCAGTGTTCTCTTGTGTGCTCTGTTCTTGCATCCTCTCTCCCAACCATTTCTAGGAAAACGAATCTCTAAGGAATCATAAAATCATAGAATATTGTAACTAATAGAGACCTGAGAGATTCTGCTTTCTGATCTTTTAATTTTCGAGAAGGAACTAAGATCAAATTTTCTGTAATTTGACAAGCATTCTGACCTAAAAACAGCGTTCATAAGAAGAATAAATGTTACTAGAAGGAGAGCTTCTGGGGCAGAATGACATTCTAGAATGATCTGCAAGTCCCTGAAGGTAATTAGGCAGCTGTTTTATTGCTTAATCCCCATGTCATGTTCAGATTTTCTCTTATTTTAAAAAAGAATGTTGCTCTAAAGAGACAGAGATTATTGTGCACAGTTAAAGAATGGAGATGAGGAATATGGGATCCCTTTTCAGTAATATTATGTGTTTAACGTTTATCTAGGTAGTTTTGAAACAAAAACAGCTTTAAGTGCATGAAATTATGTATCTATGTCATATGACTTTCTTTTAATATAACTGGTATAAAATTTTCAACAGTGTGATTGCAAGTACTGTGTTTCCTGGGGACATGCATGCATGTGACTATATATTTCAGTGCTTTTACCCATGTATGTACATACATGTGAGTGTTGAATGAGTGCATCTGCCCATTGGAGGAATTTCACTTCATTCTGACAATAAAAATTGCCCATTTAAAGGGAGGAAAAAGACTAATAGTAACTAAAAGGAAAAATAAAAAGTTAGAGTGACAATTTGTTAGGTGTTTACTATGAGCCAGGCACTGACCTAGTGGCTTTATATGCATCTTGATTAACTTCACCGTGGCACTAATAGGTCGATAGTTTTCTCTTCATCTTCCAGATCAGAAAAGGTTGAGACTTCAGAGAAGTTAAGTGACTTTTCCTGCGTCACATTGATGGCAGTAGTAGAGTATGGATTTCTACCTACCCAAATCCAGTTGGTGGCAAAAAACAAAAAATAGCTAAATGTAAAACAATGTTTATACTGCCTAAGTATGTTATATCAATTAACCCATTTTATGATCCCAGAACTCAATAAGGTTGATACTGCTATTCCTGTTTTATATATGCGAAATTGAAAACCATTGAAAGTTTAAGTAACTTGCTGCAGTTAAAATGACACATCTGGGATATAAACCATCAGCGTGGTTGGACTACATAGTTCAAGTCACTTATATACAGTGCTGTCCAAAGTGAGTATCTACCTTTTCCTCTCCTTGTGGAGAGGAAAGAACAGAGAACAGAACATATTCACATTTTGATTGTCATTTTAGATTTAAATTATCTTTAAAATTATATTTTACACAAGGTTAATAATTGTCACTTTGGAAAGTTCTGACGTTTATCATTCCAGAGGCATTCATTTTTTATATTAAGAAAAAAACTACTTTATCATGCATCAGGGGTTTCTCTACACTCAGTAAAGAGATATTGGCATAAGATTTAGAATACATTGTAATTACTTACGTGAATTGGAACATACAGCACTATATCAGCGAGATATTGTCCGGTAGACTTCTGTAGTGGAAAACAGAAACAATTGTGACACATAAAAGCATTTTTTAAGAAGGCAGTCTACAAGAGGCATGGAAGTGCACCAATATGACCTGAAGGACCCAGGCACTGTCTGTATTTTGGCTTCAAGGTGTCCACTGGGAGTTGACCCTTGATTTTTTTAGAAATTTTTAAAAAATTTTAATTGTTGTGGGTACATAGTAGGTATAATATTGTGGGGGTACCTCAGGTGTTTTGATACAGGCGTGTCATGTAAAATAATCACATCATGATTTCCACATTCCAGATGAAAGAGGAAGGTAGGAAAGGCAAGAGTGTGCTCCTCCCAGCTGGGTTAAGTCTCTTTAAGAAGCATCTCTGAAAGTTCCATACACCATTTTTTACTCACTTCTTATTGGCCAGGAAGGAATCATAGTGTAATGCCTAGCTGCAAGGTGAGTTGGGTAATGTAGTATTTTATCTCAGCTCATATGGGGGGGGTTACCTCTTTAAGTTTCCTATGTATTACAAAAAACAAATATATAGCTATGGCAGTAGTTCACATCTTTATTTGTGTTATTTTAAAAATAAATAAAGAAGCACATTTTATTTATGTCATCATGTTCTCTTTGAATTTAAAAAGATCTGATTCTCTTATAAAGCAGAAAAACAATGAACTTAAATTTCCTGATGCGTAGTGTAGAACAATCACTTCTTACATCTTTAATTACAAGCTACAGTCAGTCTTTGGCCATAGGGATCAAAGATGAATAACAGTTTATCCTTCTCTCAAAAACCTACAAGTTTTTTTGAAGGAGAAAGACGTACAAACTCATCATAATACACAATAGAAAATCTATTTAAGAGGTAATACGCCTGAGGGAATAAAACTAACTCTGACCTCCCGGCTCGACAGGCGGCACGGGCGGCAGTAAACTGGCGGCTCCAGGACCTCGCCTGGCGGCCACCGGGCCTTCCTCAGCGCCGTCTGCACCTCCATCCTATGAAGAGACGGTGGCTGTTAACGGTTATTACCTCACGCCTCAGCTCC
>NC_045435.1:26764677-26807891 GCF_002776525.5 Piliocolobus tephrosceles | reverse complement strand
TGGCTGTTAACGGTTATTACCTCACGCCTCAGCTCCCATGCCCGGGTATGAAGAGACAGTGGCTGTTAACTGTTATTACTCCACGCCTCAGCTCCCATGCCCAGGTATGAAGGGACGGTGCTGTTAGCGATTTTTACCCCAGGCCTCCAGCTCCCATGCCCAGGTATGAAGAGACGGTGACTGTTAACGGTTATTACCCCACGCCTCAGCTCCCACGCCCGGGTATGAAGAGATGGTGGCTGTTAACGGTTATTACCTCACGCCTCAGCTCCCACCCCCGGGTATGAAGAGACGGTGACTGTTAACGGTTATTACCCCACGCCTCAGCTCCCACGCCCGGGTATGAAGAGACGGTGGCTCTTACCGGTTATTACCTCACGCCTCAGCTCCCACCCCCGGGTATGAAGAGACAGTGGCTGTTAACTGTTATTACTCCACGCCTCAGCTCCCATGCCCAGGTATGAAGGGACGGTGCTGTTAGCGATTTTTACCCCAGGCCTCCAGCTCCCATGCCCAGGTATGAAGAGACGGTGACTGTTAACGGTTATTACCCCACGCCTCAGCTCCCACGCCCGGGTATGAAGAGACGGTGGCTCTTACCGGTTAATACCCCAAGCCTCCAGCTCCCATGCCTGGGCCAACTACGAGGCTGGTGACAGGGCCTGGAGGGAAGGGCATGAATCCTGCTTCGTATTTTGCCCAGCCAGCGCCCATCCCCAGTAACAGTCCAATCACCGTGCAGACGGTCTATGTGCAGCACCCCATCCCCTTTTTGGACCGCCCTGTCCAAATGCATTGTCCTTCCTGCAACAAGATGATCATGAGTCAGCTGTCCTGTAAGCCGGTGCTCTGACCTGGCTGTCCCGCGGGAGCCTGTGCCTGCTGGGGTCCGTGGCGGGCTTGCTGCTTCATCCCCTTCTGCGTGGACACCCTGCAGGACGTGGACCGTTACTGTCCCAACTGCAGAGCTCTCGTGGGCACCTACAAGCGTTTGTAGGACTCAGCCAGAGGTGGAGGGAGCCGGGTGCCGCAGGAAGCCCTTTCCACCTCTCATCAAGCTTCACACCTGGTGGAGGTTCTGCCCTGGTGATCTCACCTCTCCAGGGGGCCCACCTTCATGTCTTCTTTTGGGGGGAAATGTCGCAAAACTAACAAACCTCCAAACCCCAGAAACTGCTGCTTGGAGTCGTGCATAGGACTTGCAAAGACATTCCCCTTGAGTATCAGTTCAACGGTTTCCTGCCTCCCTGTGACCCTGAGTCCTCCCATCTAACAGTGATCATTGCCCTCTCCGAGTATCTTCCAGTGATCTGCCATCAGTGGCTTTTTTTCCCTGCCTCCATGGGCCTTTCTGGTGGCAGCCTCAAACTGAGAAGCCACAGTTGCCTTATTTTTGAGGCTGTTCGGCCCGGAGCTCAGCTGAACTAACCTTTAGTGCCTACCATTATCCATCTCTTCCCATCCCTGATGATAAAGATCTTGCCTTACAGACTTTACAGGCTTGGCTTTTAGATTCTGTAACTTCAGACTTCATTAGCAGACAGATTCACTTTAATTTCCTAATTTTTTTTTAAGTACAAAGAGGGGCTATTAACACCCAGTACAGACATATCCATGAGGTCATAAATGCATGCTGGAAAACTAGGGCTGGATTTTATCACTGCTCTGTCTCCCCTTGTTTCTCTGTGCCAGATCTTCAGTGCCTCTTTCCATACAGGGATTTTTTTCTCATAGAGTAATTATATGAACAGTTTTTATGACCTCCTTTTGGTCTGAAATACTTTTGAACAAAATTTCTTTCTTTAAAAAAAAAAAAAAAAAAAACAGAGACGGGGTCTTACTGTGTTGCCAGGCTGGTCTCGAACTCCTAGGCTCAAGTGATCCTTCTGCCTTGGCCTCCCGAAGTGCTGGGATTGCAGGCATGAGCTACCGTGTGGGGCCTGAACATAATTTCAAGAGGAGGATTTATAAAACCATTTAATCATATGATTGGTGTCATTTTCCCATTTGCCAAGGTAGCCTCACTTAAAAAAAAAAAAAAAAGAAAAGAAATGGATAATTTCATCCACTGCCTTTACTTGGGGTTAATATGGTTCTCAAACACCTTCATCATGGAACTCTCAAAGTGGGGTCCCTTTTGGGTTCCTGGTAGTGGGTTTTGAAAGATAAGGGAAAGCACATTTTGAGCATATCTGGGTAGCATGGTGCGGAACACTTGGGAACCAGAGCTATTTCAGAGGAATCTGAAGTCTGCTTTTAGTTTTCAGAGACACGGCTTGTTGTAAAACATCAGAAGACATAATTTCCAGGACTCAAGCAGCAAGCCAGGATTCTAGGTTGGCTGCTGTGTCATCTTTGAAGTCAAGACAAAGCTGGGCTCGACCTTCAAGAGTCCTCGTTTTGACAATAATTCAGCCTAGGGAACTCATGTGAATACTACTATGTAGAAATAAAACCTAGACCTTGAGCGAACATCTGTATATTGGTTGAAAATGATAGTGGTAACCGTTGATCCCCCTTACTTCATTTGACGTTTGGAAAATTCCAGTAATTATCATTTTTGCAATGCATATGGATACCACATAGTACTTTGGTGTTATCTGCTTTTGAAAAATAAAGTCTTTGGTTCACCTGGTAAAAAAAAAAAAAAAACTAACTCATTGGTGAACCAGGGGTGACCACAAGAAGAAGAGGTTGGAAAAACTTCCCAGAGGATGTGATATTTGATCTGGACTCAGAAAGTGGAGTAAGATTTCACTGCAAGGCAAGGAATGAGGAACCCAGACAGAAGGAATATGTTTCCAAAACCTTATTACATATCCAGTGATATTTAATGTAAAATGATAGTTTAATACTGTGGCATAAATGTATGGTCAGAAGTTCAACACTTCTGTGAACAAAGTTTTATTGGAGCACAGCCATCCATTTGTTTGTGTGTGTTCCTACTACATGAGCAGAGTCGAGTAGTTGTAACAGGGGCAGTACGAATTGCAAGCTGAAAATATTTACAAAAGGGTTTGCCGACTCTTGATATCAATTAAGACATTTGCACAGGTATAAAAACTGTACTGATGATTTCAGGAATTAATTAAAATGTGTATGGTTAAACCTTCCCAAACCCTCTGTCTGCAATTACCTAGCAAAGCAAGGTAGAGGGTTAAAGGTTGGTAAATACACGACAGTCAGGGGACAACTTTAATAAACTAGCTTGACATCTCTAAGAAAATAGCTAGCATTGTGGCCTATACTACAATGTCCCAGATTTTACCCTCTCACTTTTGTGTATCAGGGAATTTGCATACTAAGACATTGGAAACTGCCAAAATGATAGACATGAAGCTCATCCTTTTGCTAGAAGAGATATAAGACAAAAATAGAAATAGAGAGGGGAAAGGAAGTGAATTGCAAAGTATGTATTTCCATTTAAGGTTCCTTTTTTTTTTTCCTTAAAGTTTCTGGCTTAAGGTTTAAGTACCTTTGATCTGAGTCAGTCTTTCCCTTTTCCCAGTGCTCAGATGCATTGATACCCTTGACAAGATCAATGCAACTGAAATGGGGGGGGGAATCAAGAAACGAATATTTTGCGAATTAAGTAGGTCAGCCCAAAAGCCTGAGAGCAGACTCAGAGCACCCAAGGACTCATTCAAATAGGGACCCCTTATTATCTTATAATCCCAATATAAATACCTCTTTAGTCCCTCTCCGCGTCAGGGGATTCCACCAAACCTGGGAGTGGCTGCTTCCCTTCTTCCCTTTCTCTATTACACGTTCCGATTAACCCTCAAAGAGCTGCATCATTGGGTCTCAGCACATGAGAAGGATTTCTAGGCCAGACGCAGTGGCTGGCGCCTGTAATCCCAGCACTTTTGGAGGCTGAGGCGGGTGGATCACCTGAGGTCAGGAGTTTGAGACCAGCCTGGCCAACATGGTGAAACCCCCACCTCTACAAAAAGTACAAAAATTAGCTGGGTGTGGTGGTGGGCACCTGTAATCCCAGCTACTTGAGAGGCTGAGGCAGGAGAGTCACTTAAACTCGGGAGGTGGAGGTTGCAGTGAGCCAAGATTATGCTACTGCACTCCAGCCTGGGTGACAAACCTAGACTCCATCTCAAAAAAAAAAAAAAAAAAAGATTTCTAGAACTGTGATGATAAATAGTACAGCATCCTATAAAGAGTACACAGATTAGTGGATTGAGAATCAGAGTGCTTACGGTCACTGGCTTTTACAGCTGGAAAGGATCTTACCAGTTGTCTAGTCCAACTTCTCATTTTCCTCTGTAAGAAACTCAGGTCCAAATCAATAATGTGACCAATATTTTAGTCCTGGTCTATTCCACTGTGGGACCTTGCAGCCTCTAATTCTCATCAGTCTCTGTGCTTTAAATGCAAAATTCACATAAATCAAATAATCTCAAGAAACCTCTACATTATAGGATGGTAGTAGTCCACATCTTGACAAAACAAAACAAACCAAACATTTTAAAACATTTGAAAAGCACTATTGAATTTTAAGAAGGGCCTTTCTGATTTTTAGCATCAGGCTTCAGAATGTAACCTTTCATATCTGGACTGGACTGTCTCTTAGAGTGAGTTCCCAGCATACTATAGAAAACATTGAATTCTCTTCTTCATTTATTACTATTATTTTCTTAAAGGTGCCTCTCGTATTATTTGTCCAGAAGTTTGATGTGAAAAAACAGTTGCAGCAACAATTGCTTCTTTCTTTTTTTTTTAGACAGGGGATCCCTCTGTCATTCAGGCTGGACTGCAGCTGTGTGCTCTCAACTCACTGCAAACTCTGCCTTTCGGGTTCAATCGATTCACCCACCTCAGCCTATCAAGTAGCTGGGACTACAGGCATGGGTCACCACGCCTGGCTAATTTTTGTATTTTTAGTATAGACGGTGATTTGCCATGTTGGCCAAGCTGGTCTCAAACTCCTGGCCTCTAGTGATCCGCCCGCCTCAGCCTCCCAAAGTGCTGGGATTACAGGCGTGAGCCACCTCGCCCTGCCCAACAATTGCTTTCTGCACGGCATGATTCCAGTGGAGGTCCCAGTCGTCAGGTCATTCCAGTTAGTCATTGTCGCCAACCATTGACAGGGCCCAGGAGAACAGCAGAGGTGGGGGAGGTGGGGCAGGAATAGGGGAAAGGGCAGGAATGGGGGAAAGGGTAGGAATGGGGGAGAGGGCAGGACTAGGGGTAAGGACAGGAAGAGGGGTAAGGACAGGAATAGGGGAAAGGGCAGGAATGTGGGAAAGGGCAGGAATGGGGGAAAGGGCAGGAATGGGGGAAAGGGCAGGAATAGCGGAAGCAAGTTTTGAAAACAGATTTGTCTGGGTCCAAATTTGAAATATTTTACTTACTAAATCTCTATCATGTTTACGATAAGCTTATCAAACTCTGCAAGCCTCAACTTTCTCAATGGAAAAATAGCAATGCCTATATCGTTCTGTTAAATATGGGTTAAATAATGGTGAAGTGTCTCTAGATAACTACCATATTCATTGCAAAGTAAAGGGTGGAAAAACTCTAGCCTAATATATGTATTTTCTTTTGTTCCTTGCCTTCTTTGTCTGCAGTTCTTTTTAGAAATGACCTGCAGAAGTATATCTTCTTTCTAAGTTTATATTATTCTTATAGAGTTATTATAAATATGGTATTTGTATATTAAATATAACTCAATTTCAATTTTTTATATATAAACTAGGAAAGATGATCAATGTTTATAAGCCACATGACCATATATTTCACTCTGAGTATATGTGCGTCTATATGTGGCTTGAAGTTAGCTGTTTGGGTGATCAAATCAGAATAAATAAATCAACTTGATTTATGTTTTTGTTTTTCAAGAACTTTGTGCAATCCTTCATCTAAATTAAAGAAATCAACTAGTTTTGTAATAATACAGACAACGCTCTAAGAATAGCATTTTGCATTGTGTGTGATGCAAAAAAATGTTTTTCCCTCTGTATCCAGTATGTTTATGGGCCCCTTCTCACCCCAACAGTTGGTATATGCCCAGGGAATGTGAAATCATTTCAGCATTGGCCCAAGTACAACATAGAGTAATTAGAGAAGTAAATCTATTCTCTACAACTCATTGTGTGTATTCAAGAGCCAAATGAAATTTTCCTTGCAATTACCCTGTGTTTGGGGATTATTCACCCCACTGCTTATTTCCTAACTCCAACTGTTTGCCCATGTGTCTGTCTGTCACTCTCCATCTTTCTTCATCAGTCCAATAAAATATAGCTGACCAAAAAGGAGAACCAAGGCAGTATGTGTAAAAATTAATTTGAAAAGTAAAATGTCAAGTTTGAAAATACAAACAGACAAGTTCTTTTCTTCTTCATAAATAAGTTCTAAATTCATGGAGAACTACATGGTGTTTTTAAGTACAGAAATAACAAGTTAAAAATCACCCTGAATCCAACAATCCAAAGGAAACTATGAGTTTAGACAAACAATTTACCTTCCTGGGATACTGAAGTAAGATTCCACTGAATGATTTATCTCCATTTTCCTGCAGCGATTCATCTATCTATGCTACATTCACTGTAGTACTTATTAGCATAAGTAAAACTAGTGAGCTGCAAGAATTGATTATCAATTGTTTTTCTCTTGCCCTAAATCTCTGCCTCCAATTTTGTCCTGAAATGAACTAAACTGAGTACCATCAAATGGAGGCTAGAGGTCATATCTCCCTCATTTCCGTATTCGCTTATGTTATATGTAACGATTTCTATAGAGAGAGATAGATATAGATACCTGTATATATTATATACTTTATTATTATAACAATATAATAATTATATAATTATTTAAAGTTTCATATATATAACTTTACACATATATAGACTATATATAATATATACAACGTATTTTTTATATATATGTATATATTCTAGACCTAACTTCCAGCTAGTACTGCAAGTGGAGAATTTTGGTCTCTTTTTCCTTTAAAGAGGGCCAGCTCCAAATGCCTTAAGTTTGTTTAGTCTTTACAGAAGCTTGGGAGAGAATAATGTACTTATTCTACCAAAATTGTCCCGTTTTTTGTGTGTGAGTGTGTGATATGCCTGTCTAAAGGAGAAGACTAAATGATTAATACTTTTATTTGTAGGATAGATTTTTGATGATGCCTAGTCACTTACAGAATAAAGTCCAGGCTTTTAATTGACTTTTCCCATTCTATCTTTAATTTTGCCTCATTTTTGCCTTTCTTCTGTTACTTGGACATGTCTTGAATTTTCTGCCCTTTTCCTTTGTACATTCTTCTGGAAATACCTTTCGAAGGTACTAAACTCTTTGTTTTAGACATGAAACAAGAAGCTTAGTACTAGATAAAGTTAGTGGCTAGCCCAAGGTCACACAGAGAGTTAGTGTCAGCCACCTGCCATCTCCACAGCGGCATCTCAAGCTTCTCTGATGCCACGTGCCACTTCTTAGAGCTCATTCCTATGTTTTTCACTCTCCAACACACCAGATGTACTGCTTCCACTTTCTGTCATTATCTCCGCACATTTCTTTCAGTCTTCATACTTTCTCTAAGTTGTTTATTTTTATATCTCTTTTTCCGGTGGTGGGAACAAGGCTCCTACTGAATAACAACCTAAGAGAGGGATAATCAAGCTCCGTGAGAAATGCTGGCAATGCTCAATAGTAAAAGCTGTAGTTATTAGGCAAGAGGCTGAAAATATAAGATGAATGATTCCAATGTTGTAATTTCATATGGGAAAAAAATCAGGCAAATGGCAAAAATAATTGTTTATTAATGGGAAGAAACAATCTGGAAAACAATGATTTCAAGTGAATGAAGATAGGGAGGAAGTGGTAAGTGAATATGCTGTGTGTGTGTGTGTGTGTGTGTGTGTGTGTGTGTGTGTGTGTGGTGTCTTCACATATCAGAGAAAAATCTCAGAAAAATCTGAAGAAAATAAAGTTATGTCCAAGGTTGAAGTCTTACTAATACTGTTTATATCTCTTTTCTGGTGATGGGAACAAGGCTCCTACTGAACGACAGCCTAATAGAGGGATAAACAAGTTCCGTGAGAAATGCTGGCAATGCTCAATAGTAAATGCTGTAGTCAGTACGGAAGAGGCTGAAAATATAAGATGAATGATTCCAATGATGTAATCATTACATAAGCAACACAAATTTTAGAAAATGACCATAACAGATGTTAATGAGCTTGTGAATTGACGTACAAATCCTCTTTATGTTTCATTTGACTGGGCAGCAGGTGAGGCTGAGGATCTCCATATATTATCAGAGTCCACAAAATATCCTCTATTTGGAAACATTTGCTAAAGAGTAATGATATGATTATTGCTCAAAGGGAGCGCAGATTAAATGTCATTGAAGCTACTCTAATGCTGTAAAAGTGGCACCGCTAAAATGAGAAATAACCTTCCAAGGCAGGTGTTTGATATATGCCCTATGGGCCACTTAAATCTAGATATACTGACAAATTAGAAGGTCCCTTATAGATAATAAATGCTTTAAGGTGAGGGAGACAATTTTTAAGCACCCAGATACTTACTCTAATGGTTTGGGTTATTCTCCTAACACCTATAATTTAGAGATTATGGGACATTTTTCAGTGGAATTCAATGATTTCCATCAGTTATCATTTTTATTCATTAAAAATGCGTTGATTTCTCTTACCCTTGTACTACTGTGTTTGGTTTTTGATCCATTAAAATATATGTATTGGAAGTTGTATTTATTGGAAGTTGTAGACTGCCAGACAATTGTTTTCATTATTTATGAAATGTTGTTCCCTCACTTTTCAAATGGTAGCACTTTGAAATGTGCCAGGCTTTCCAGCAGGGGGTTTTCTTAAAAACCTATGACCCTCTTATTTCTAAAAAAATAATAATAATAAAATCAGATAAATCAAATAATTGATTTCTTCTCCTCACTTTGGATTCATAAAGATCCCATGAGTTAGAGATCTATGCAAAGCAATTTATAATAAGGAAAGCAAGGGAATTCAAAGGAAAAAAATTACACTGGAAGACAAAGAAAGAAACATGTATATCTAATAACAGATATTGAGGTGTAAACAAAACCGTTGTTTTGCTTTTACAGGTTTTTTTTTCTCTGTTAGACTCTAAACCCCTTAAGGGCAGCAAAATTGTTTTACCCATTTTAAAAGATATCTAGCTCTAGTACATAGAGCTTCCGGTACATAGAAGGCATTCAATAAATGGTAGAAAGAAAAAGAGGAAAGAGAGGAAGTGACAGACATTTTGGAAAGAATCAAAAATAATTGAAATAAATATTGAAAAATTGGTTTTCAATTTTTCCATAGATGATAAGATGAAGGATGATCTTCGTGGTTTTGTTTTTTAAATATATTTCTTCTAAATAGTTTATAAAACACATTTTAAAATAAGGAAAACTGCTATGATATTGTTTTGTTTCTGACAGATTAATGAATGAGCTCTTTAAAAGTGGGTTACCTTAGGCTTTAAGGCAAGAATGTAAGCATTGTTTCAGGTAAAGATGCATTTTCTGTATAAGTAATTCATCTTTCTTCCTTTCTTATTTAAACGGAAAAAAATTCTTTTATTTCAGAATCCTACTTTCTGAGTCACTTGAAATGTTTTTTTCAACCAATGTGGCCAAATTGTGCTGTTATATTAGGAATGCACTCAAAAAAGAGGTGCTTAATTTCTCTTATCTCCTCTAGACAGACTGTAATTAGAATTAACCAGGGTTTTACTTAATTTTGCAGGAGTTCTTGTGTACAGCAGCCTTCATAGTCATAGTATAATTAACATTGTATCACTCCCATTAGTGTTTTTAAGCACTTAAATTGTGCCATAATGGTCACAGCTAAAGTTGCCATTAAAGGGCGATTGTTATTTATTATGCTCATAAAGTAGACACTTTACCGCAGAAAAAAAATATATATAGTAGGATTCCATTTAGAAAGCAGAAACAGACAGCGCCATTAGTTATGGCACCCTTGGGCTGAAAGGGCTGTCTCAAACTGATCCTGTTCTTACTTTATTCAGCAGGCAGCAGAGAAATCTAAAAACAGATGACAAGTCATTCAAATCACTGCTTTAAAGAACAAAACAGGTCTTGATTAGCTGAGTTCCCACATAGACTTATAAGGTGTTGACATTAGGTCAAACCTACAAGATGAGGGAGTCTAACTCATTCATTTTACAGATGAGAAAACTGAGACAATAGAAGGTTGGACGTCAGTCTTAAGGTTACAGAAGCATAGCAGGGCCAGGTTAACAATCAGATCATAAGACTTACAGTTCTCATGCACATTTCACAAGGCCATACGGAATAAATTTAACGGTAGGTTTTGTTTTCTGTTGTTCCCAGCAAATGATTGACACCCCTTTAATTAAGTTTAGCTTCATTGACTAGCAAGGTGCATTATGTTTCCTTTACAAGACACTTTACCTGATTTCAGGGTCCACAATGTCATATAGATATTAGACAGGGTTTGTTTTTACATGTTTGTTGATTCTACATGATGTTGTTGTTTTGTTTCATTTTGTTTTTCAAGATTCATTTTATTGAAGGTGACAGAATTATCCTAATGTCATTGGCTCTTGTCATTGAAAAGAGAAGAGCTCTATACAATTTTAGTTTTTTCTAATAATTGTATTATATATTCAGTTTGGTTCTACTATCTATACGTTAATTTTGTTTCCCAATGCAGGCTGGTAAAGATATATTTTGTTCAGCTGAATTGTTGCAACTCAACACAAACCATTTATAAGAGTAAACAATTATCACTGAAATGAGAACAATTTAGTGGTCTTGCATGATTAATGTCCTACATAAATTCTTTATGACACCGAATTGAAAGATGATGTTATGAATGTATAATAGGAAGTTAACAGAATATGTCACCTTTTGATTCGTTTCTGAGGAGACGGGCCTTGCAATCAGTGATTTTCCAATGGCCAGAAGCCTATAAAACTACCATATTTGTTCCTTGTAAATTAAAATTTAGAAGCCACAATGATGTATGTTGTTAGACCAGCTGGGAGAAAAATGCCTGGAAAAGGAAATTGCTTTATATATTTTTTCTGATACATTTCAGCTCTATGTGTGTGTGTGTAGAATTTTAGTTTTCTACTTCATGTCATCATTACTTTGCAAAGTTTAACAGCAAAATTTATAAACTTTCTCTTCTGTTATTATTTACATTTTGGAGAAAAAAAGCCTTGAAAAAATGGTATATTGCATGTAATCTTCACAAAAGCCAGACTGATAAAAATACGTAAGAGTTAAATAATTATACAAACATCTGTTTTCTTAAATGGGACCAAAGAATAGACTATAAAATCTATCATTAATATTTTAAAAAATCAGATGTGCAAGGGATCTTATGGATTATCTTAATTTTTATCTGAAGATGAGGCCACTGAAATTTTTCAAGTACAAGAAATACTTTAAGATGATACAGTCCTTTAGCGGCAATGTCAGGAGTAATATCTGAGCATATTTAATTCCATTTCATATTGCAAACTTTCTAATTTATTCGTTTCCATATGCTGCTCCTCAGTGACCCAAACCAGGCCTTCTTCACATTATTTGGCTTGATTAACTCATTAAATCAACACAAGCTTTGTGAATGCCTACTCTATGCCAGATACTACCTTTCTAGGCATTAAGAGAAAATAAATAAACAAACAAGATTTAAAAAGAAAAAAGAAATACACACCAACATTTATATTCAAGAATTTGGGGAGGAGATTTTATTTAAAAATAAGGAAAACATATAGCACATTACATAAAGATAAATGTTATGTTATGTTATGTTATGTTATGTTATGTTATGTTATGTTGAAAATAAAGCAGAAAAGACAATACCAGGTGAGTATTAGTTTTAGATAAGATGGTCAGGAAAGGATTCATAAAAGCTTTTGCCAAAGACAGACAGCACAAGAGCCATAGAGCTATCTTGTGGAAAATCATGTCAAACAAAAGGAATGGCAAGTCTTCTAGTGCTAAGGCCAGAGTGTGCCTGTTAGATTTGGGGAATACCCTGTCTAGCCGTAAGGAAGAAGCAGGAAAGAGGGTAGAGGTGAAATGGGGGTGTAGGGTGCAGAATGTGAAAGCCTCATAGCTCACCATAAGGACCTTAGCTCTTACTTTGAATAATAATATGAAATTTTATTTCTTCATTCTTAACTCATACAACACATATTTAATGACTGTCTACCGAGTGCAGGCCCTGATTGTTCAAGTCATTGGAAATAGGTTAGCAAACTCAGGGCCTCATTTTTACTGCAAAATTAAAGAGAAAGTTTTGAGCAGAGGAGTGACGTAACATTCCTACCTTTAGTGGGGGCCCTGTGCCTGAGGTTCAGCGTGAGATGTATGGAGAGGCAAGAGCTGGTGGAGGAGGCCACAATTACGAACAATTACAATAACCCAGGAAAGATGACAGTGGCTTGGACAAGGAGGGTAGAATTGAAGGTAGTAGGAAGCAGTTAGATAATGAATATTTTGGATATATATAATAGACCCTCCTAATGATTAAATGTGGTGTTGGAGAGAAACAGGGATCAAGGATGTCTCCAAGTGGTTTGCCTGAACGACTGGGAGGAATTAGTTGACAACTGAGTTGAGCAAGCTGCAGGAAGAGATTAGATAGGAAAGATAGAGAGTTCAGAACTGGACTTGTTACATGTAAAACACCTATTGGACATCAAACTAGAAAAATCAAGCAGATAGTTGGACTTATAAATTCTGGAGTTCAAGAGACAGATTAGGCTGCATATGTAGATTTCTCATTAGCATATAGATGGTATTTAAATCTATGAGACCAGATGTGATCACCAAGGGAAGGAGGAGAGAAGACATAAGAGTTCCTAGGACTGAAGCCTAGGGTACTTCTACTTGTACAGATTACGGAAATGAGAAGAAACAACTGGAGATACTGAGATGCAGCAGTTAGAGGCAGAGGCACAACAAAAAGTGCAGTATCCTGAAAGCTAAACAGAAAAAGTATTTCAAGGAAAGGTCCACAGTCTCTTATTCCCAATAGGCCAAGTAGGAAGAGGTGGGAGAATTAACAGTGAATTTACAGCTTGAATGTCATTGGTGACCTTGATAAGAGCAGTTTCTGTAGTGTGGTGGTGGGAAAAACCCTGTCTGAAATGGGTTCAAGAGAGAATGAGAAAGGTAAAACTGTTGACAGCTCTTTTGAAAGAAAGCATGTCATTGCCCTGAATGTATTCCAGGTAGGATTGGAGTATTTGGGTCCCCTGCCTGCTGCTGTGGTTAAGTGAGAGGCAATGATGGTATTCCTCTTCTCACCTTCTCTTTCTAAAAAAAAGATAACGATAATAATGATGCCATTAATGATAATAATGTACACAGATCTAAACTCCACTGAGAAAGGTCTGCACTGTGACATATAGTGAAATAAAAACGAGATGACTTTTGTTTCTAAAATGTGTGAATTATTGTGGAAGTGTGTATTCAATGAGATGATGTTTGTTATTCTTATTTATAATTAAAATTATTTTCTTTTCTATACAATTAGTCAACTTCCCATTCATACTACTAATGGAAAGAAAAAACTTGATCTTGATAATTTAAGATATCAATGGGTTTCTAGAGTAAAGCATGTTGTCTGTCTTTCAGTTAAATCCATCAGTTCAAATCTTATTCCCCTTCTCCCTCTTCTATTTTCCCCTGCAGCATCTTAACATAGGGAAGACTTGCTTAATACCATGGTGCTAAGATACGTGGAGTTGGCTTATTTCCATAATTTTCAGATTATTGCTAGTATCCACTATTGGTGTAACTGGTCCATGATCCCTGCTTTGGCCTCTCTGTGTCAGATCTGCTCACTTCCTCTCTCCTCTCCTGGTCCGAGGACCTTCTGTTCTGTGTCCTTTTAGCACTTTGGCAGACACTCTATCATCTAGATTTCCCACATGCCACCTTCTGCCACAGATAAACTGGAAACACCATTCCAGGGCCCTCTTTATGCCTCAAGAGGGCTGCACCTGTATATCTACCTTACTTTGGTCATCATGACTACTGCTTATCCAGAGTGCACACAGGGCTACATGTCAGTGCCGATGGCAATTCTATAAAGATGCAGGATTTCTTGCAAAGTAATTTTCCCCTGGACTCCCAGCTGGAAAAAAGAACAGAAGCTACACATGATTTTGGATTCTCCTGATTTGTCTCATTTTAAGTTCTCATTCAGACTTCCCTGCCTTGATGAAGGCCTTGGAGTTGGAAGACACTGACTCTCTTACCAGGCAGACAGGCAGCAGCTCAGTCCCAGCAGTGTTCCTCCGAACTGCTGCTGCATTTCCAGCTCAGAGTAGAACACTATTTTCCCTCTCTTGTGTGATGACAACATCCTACATCATGCCATACCTTCTTCCCTAGCTGTCTATCATAATTTATTCTTTGGTTGACCTCCGTAGAGGTTGAACATCCAGAACCCCCTCTTGTCTCAGTACGTCTTGCAAGTGAAAGTGATCCTCAGATTGGAAACATGCAAAGCCCTGTTTTAATCAATTAAGCTCACTTTGACTTCTTTTCTTCTATGCTTCTTCCACTCTGCCTCCAATGAAATGTATGCACAAACTTTAGAAGGTGGAGAGTTTGGGAAAATTATAATTTGGGGGAATAAAATACACAGCAGATACTATTTCAAAAAAGATTATCCTGCAACATCAATAAAGGCAGTAACAAGGCTGGTTTCTGGTGTTATTGTAAAATACCCTCAACTTCCCTCTTTGTCTTCATTTCCCTTTGTGAGTGCTGCCAGCCTCCTCTGTCAGAAAAGTCTCTACTTCCCACGCTTGTATCCCCCACATATATGCTCTACTCCTTCATTGCAGAAGCTCATAACTTCAGTTATGCTAAGATATAAAAATTACTGATGCATAACGTTTGGCCTCTCAATAGATTTTGAAGTTTTTGAAACAAAGTCATAAAAATTCTACTGAAAATAAAGTGGGACATTTATTTATTTTTTTGTCCGACCTCAGAGAAAAAGAATGAAGGTATATATCAAGAACTTCCTAAGTTGAGACATTATAAAAGTAATGAAAGAATCTACTGTGAATGAATTAAGGTTCACTTTAATGAAAACTATTATTTTCACCATTAATTCATTGAACCAAATGCATATACACCATGGTACAGATATTTTAGCATGAGCTTCTAATAAAAGCATACTTCACTTTCTTTAAGAAGCTGGTGATGAGCCTTTACTCTGGTTTGAACTTCTCTTCTTTTAGGTTCAATGATATCTTTTGATATCCCCTGCCTTCTAATCTCATTCAAAGCTAAATTCTTTAGAGGATATAAATATTTAAATTATTATGTCTTCTCCAATATATTTTTAATTGACTAACTTATAATATGATTTTATTTTTAAATATGACATAAAACTTACATCATGAAAAAGGTAAAACAACTGCCCTATAGCCTTTCTGATCTTCTCCCTCTCTTTTGATTTTTGTTTTATTTGTACAGTTTCCTTGTTTTGGTTCCCTAAGCACATGTTTATTCTTTCCTCTTGGTGATTCAACAGTAATCCAGTGAAGTTGTTGTATAGTATATCAAGGCTTCTGGTGCTATTTGTTAAAAAAGCAACACTATTTTCTTAATTTTTGAATATGCCTTAAGTTTAGTTTTAAGAATAAACATTAAACCAACCATTTACTGAATGTATTTTACACACCAGGACTATGCAGAACATTTTACCCTCATATTTAATTCTTCCCCAACTCCCAAAACAGGTTTGTCATAATACCCATTTTGTAGATGAGAAAATGAAGATCAGATAAGTACTCTGCCCAAAGTGACATGTCTGATAAGAGTTTGGGCAGAAGTTAAACCCGTTTCTTTTTCAACACTAGAACCTGAGCTCTTAGTAAATAGAAGGTACACCGTTTCCTCTTATGCCCTGCCTCTCCTGGCCTCACGTAATCAGGACACGACTTTGTCTACAAGAGTGTCCTATTCCACAACCTTCCCCTCCCAACTAGACCTTTCATTCTGTTCTCCTTTTCTTCTCTGCAGTGAGCTTCTCCATGTGATAGCTGAATGCTGAATTCATAATCTCCACTTCTGGTGAAAAGAGTGACAATTTGATTTCTGAATTAGTGAAAAACTCAAAGCATGAAACCCTGACCTTTCTGGTTTAGTTATGACTGATTTCCCTGGCAGCCTTAGAAACATCCAGTCTCTTACTGCACATGCATGCCTTTGGAGGTTGCTCTAGTAATCTGACCATTGTCATCAGAGAGTGGGAAACAAGTCCTTTGTTTCAAATGTTATGATTGTACATGTTTTAAACTGTCCTTTCATATGATCAAAATAATAAGAATTTGTCATTAAATTTTCAGTAATATGTTAACTTTTCAAGAATGATATAGGCAGTTTGCCTTATAAGTATAATGTACAGTTTTGACCTTGCCACTTTATATTCTCTGTCAGTGGTGACAGGTGATTTTCCTCACCTCAAACTAGGCAATTGTTCTAACAACTCGCAGTAATTTTTGTGACATGACTGACATGTGAAGAGTGATATATCCCTTTCATTAAAAGATGCATGTTCTAAGCAGGGAAGCCTCTGTGCTCCCATAAAACCACAGCAGAAAAGAAAACACTTCCACGTTGATAATTCTGAGAAAGAAAGCCTAGAAAGCCCATTCTCATGCTATCCCCATAAACATCACTATAAACTTGGAGAAGAGTAGGGTCATGTTTTATATTAGTTCCTCAAAATAATGATTAAGTTGAAGCACTTTTTAAAATACAACATATATTTAAGAAGCTATTGAAAACTTTGATACTAGAAAGAAAGAAAGAAAATAATCCGTCTTATTTATCTGGATGATATCTAGTTACTTTCATCTTGTTTTATATTAGCTAATGTTTTAAAGAAATATTCAAAATCTCCTAAAAGAGGATTTCATCAGAGGGGAGGCTATTAAATAATGAATTTCCAGGCTTTTAGAATTTATGCATGCCTTTAAATAAAATAACTTTTTCGAGTCATAAATCTCTTTAGCCCATGTGTATGCCACAGAATTTAGGCATGGGTCTAGAGAAATGCCAGCATGTTGGGATGTGAGGATTAAACACAATGCCTGTCAGACACTGTGAGTTCAAAAGGGTGTTTTGTTTTTCTTCTTTTTTATTTCTGTGAGGACGACTTCCCTGCTCAGCATACCTGCGCCATTTGGAATAATAGGAGTGTTTTAAAATAGGCCTCAAAGTAATTATTTGTTGTTCTTAAAAAGTACTTTTCTTTTGGGGAACTGCACAGTTATTTAAACCTGGGAGGAAAACGTGCTCATGTGAAAGCACACATCATATGAGAGTTTCATTTTAAACCTGAAAGATCATAAAAATAGAATAAATCCTCCAGACGTAAGCATAATGGAAACAAAGCATTGAAAAGGGAAAGTCGAGCTTGTCACATGAGTCCGTATAGAAGACCACCTACACAGGCTTTGTGTGAGCGACAAGGCTGTTTGTTCACTTGGGTGCAAGTCCGAACAGAGCGTCAGCAAAGGGAGATAGGAGGGGGCAGCCGTGTAGGGATGGGTAGGCCTGGAAAGTTACAGTTAAAGGTGGTTATCTGTTGTCAGCAGGTGGGGGTCACATGGTGGAGAGATCATGAGACTCATCATCCTGGAGAAGGATGTCACAGGGTCCATGGATCAGTTAGGATGGGGCCGGAACAAGTCCTAGTGGTGGAATGTCATAAGGTATATATTGAGTGGGGTCTGATGAGAAAGAACATTTTCTTCAGACGCTGACTGATTTGGGAAAGGTCTAATGGAGACAAAGGTACATGAACCCTTACTATGTCCTCTTTTGTTGGTTAAGTCATCACCTAAAAGTTTTGGACAACTTTGGGTTAATCAGTTAAGGCAGGAACTGGAGTTTCACTTCTTTTGTTTTTTTGTTTTTGTTTTTGTTTTTTGTTTTTTGTGTTTGTTTGTTTGTTTTTTTTTTTTTTTTTTTTTGGCTGCTCCAGATTTCTTGGCTCCTGCAGGCCACCTGGACGTCTATGTGCAGGTCACAGGGGTTATAATGGATGAACTCTGGCTCAGAGGCCTGACGAAACTCACACACACACCCCCCATATTCATACACATGTGGGCAAGTATATGTATGCAGAAAATGAAAAAATAAAGATTCTGTTTTAACTACGTACAAACTCAAAGAAGAACTAGTTCCCTCTATTTTTCCCTCTCCCTTCTGTTTTCTATGTAGGCAATTCCCAGTGTCCAGCAGGATTATAACTTCTACAAAGAAGTTGTCTTTAAAATTTTTGATCCAGACTTATCTTTTTCTTTTCTGAATTAACATTAACCACCTGTGTCACTGAGTTAGGATATTAATCATACACATCTTGAGAGCAGGCATGTGTTTACATCACGTACCATCGTTTACCTGCTGTTGCTATCTTCTAAAGTAGTACGTGCATAAAACCTCTCACCCCTGGGACTATCAGCTCCTTGGTGTGAAAACCAATATTTTTTTTTTCGTTTTCAAATTTATTTTAGAATTGGGTACATGTGCAGGATTGCTACAGAGGTAAATCGTGTGAAGCTGAGATTTGATGCATAAATAAACCCATCACCGTGTTATTGAGTATAGTACCCAATAGGTAGTTTTTCAGACCTTGCCTCCATCACTCTCTTCCCTCTCTAGTGATCACCAGAGTGTCTTTTTCCCATCTTTCTTTATGTCCATGTGTACCCAGTGTTTAATTCCCAGTTATAGGTGATGTCATTGCAGTATTTGGAAAACCAATCATTTTACATTTTAATATTGGTAATATACTAGTGGAATGCTAGCGTGCTGTCCTATTTACAATAGCAAAGACTTGGAACCAACCCAAATGCTCAACAATGATAGACTGGGTAAAAAAATGGGGCACATATACACCATGGAATACTATGCAACCATAAAAAAGAATGAGTTCATGTCCTTTGCAGGGGCATGGATGAAGCTGGAAACCATCATCCTCAGCAAACTAACACAGGAACAGAAAGCCAAACACTGCATGCTCTCACTCATAAGTGGGAGCTGAACAATGAGAACATGTGGACAAAGGGAGAGGAACATCACACACTGGGGCCTGTCGGGGGTGGGAGGAAAGGGGAAAGAGCATTAGAACAAACACCTAATGCATGCCAGGCTTAAAACCTAGATGACGGGTTGATGGGTGCAGCAAACCACCACGGCACATGTATACATATGTAACAAACCAGCACGTTCAGCACATGTATCCCAAAACTTTAAGTAAAGTTAAAAAAAAAAAAAAAAGAATGCTAACGTGCTGCCAATAAAGATTCTGCATTGTGTTTCATTCATGGATAGTAGGCCACAAAATTCAAGAATGAACAAATCAAATGGCATCTTCACATATTTTTTCCTTGAGATAAAAATGTTTGAGTTGTATTATCCATCCTGTTGAAGTAGCAAAGTATAAAGCTTAAATATTTAAACCATTGGAAAAACCTAAAATTACCAGGTTTTGTTCCATCTTCAAAAATGTGAAATAAAGGCATTCTACTAGAAATAGTCTGTGGAAGAAAAAAAAAAAGTCTAAATATAAAGACAGACTAGTAGGTCAGACAGAAACAGGATTTGTCTATTCCCATTCTTCTTTACTGAGGCTTTTCTGCTTTCTAATGTCAGAAAGCTGAAAGCGTTAAAATTTAACCAACAAAAATGTCCTGACAGAGTTTCCGTAGTCAGGTCAATGATCCAGAAGACGATAAGAGAATACTGCTTTTCCAGATGAGAAAAGAGGACACTTGGTCTAATACATTCATGCAAATGTCCAACTCTAATGAAATGCATTATGAAAACTTGAGTATACCTGAGGAGATCTGTACCCAGTTTTTGGATCCTACTGGAGAGCAGCTAACCTTGCATTTTAGCCGAGATTGTTAACACAGATATTTCCATTTTAAAGGACACTCTAAGAATGCAGCATGACCTTTAACGTACTTACTTGCCTAAAAAGGCATTCCTGTAACACAGAGTTAAGTATGCATGAGGAACCAAAAAAAAAAAAAAAGGTTTGTTGGAAGAGACAAAACTCCAGTGAAATGTCAGGGACCTGAAAAGAGGAGAAGAATATGAATTGGAAAAGGCCAAGGGAAATGGCTTGCAGACGTAGTGACTACAAGGGATAAATAATGAGAGCTTTGTTTGGTAACTGGAGTGAAATTGTGTTTTGTAAATGTGTGAGAAATGGAATTAGATGGATTGGTCAGTGCTGGATTAAATGGAGAAGTTTGAACTTAATGCAATAGGTAGAAGAGAATCATGTTATTTTTGTGAACCGAATAGTGGTGTGGTCTGACTGACGGACACTATTACATCCCTTTGCTCATTGAAAAATATTCAACTATTTTTTGCTGCTAACTGCTTCCATTGCAGAAATACTAGGAAATACAAATAAGCAAAATTGACAAAACTAAAAACCCCATGTACTTACTATCCAGAGACTGAACAAGTGTTAACTTTCAGAATACATGCTTTCATACATAAAACTTCTGGTCAAGTAAACATGAAGTTGGAAGCTCAAAGGCAGTCCATGCAGTGAACACTATTCTTCCCTTGTCATTTGTCTTACTCTCTTTGAATTTGAAATTCACAAACAAAGGACCATTGGCTCTGACATAAGAAATAGAAAAAAAGAATAGTTTATTATTCTTAATATTTTTAATTTGACTTTTGATTTATTTATTTTTATTTTTATTTGTTTATTTTTTTTGACAAAGAGTCTTGCTCTGTCACCCAGGCTGGAGTGCAGTGGTGAGGTCTTAGCTCACCACAGCCTCTGTCTCCCAGGTTCAAGTGATTCTCCTACCTCAGCCTCCTGAGTATCTGGGATTACAGGCACCACCAAGCCTGACTAAATTTTGTATTTTAGTAGAAATGGGATTTCGCCACATTGGCCCAGCTGGTCTCGACCTCCTGACCTCAAGTGATCTGCCCGCCTCGGCCTCCCAAAATGCTGAGATTACAGTCATGAGCCACTGCACGAAGCCAATTCGACTTTTGGTTTCGTTTAAATAATTATCAATTAAATGTTAGTCCTCCTCCTGGCACTGGTAATAATTGATCGCTTGGTATTCCTTCAACATATTATTATGGAATAACTACTTCTTATTAGGCTTAATAAACAAAACAGCCTATCTTCAAAGAGGTTAACATCTAATACTCTTTACATTGGTTTCTCTTTGGTATCTTTGTCAAACGTGTGTGGAAATTTATGACACAGCTATGCTTTATCCGGCTCAGATTAAAATGACAAACATTTTCAAATCTTGATTACCATGCCAGTTTTATTCTCAGTATCAAATTTCTCACATACCTAAGATGCATTAATTTTTTTTAATCACTGAAGAGGTGTTTATTTCTTCATTGTCATTTCATCTGTGTGTGCCATCTACTAGTCTATACCAGTCAGGTCCTGTTATAGGGGCCAGGGATGTAAAGACAAGTGAGAATTGGCATAGGAGAGCCCACAGCCTTCAGATGCAAAGAAAGAAGAGTAAATGGAGTGTCTTGTTAGATCCCACTGATGGCATGGCACATGAAGAGAGGAGCTGCTTCCCTGGAGGGGGTGATTTCAGACCTGGTGTAAGCAGTTGGGAAGGTATTAAGAGGCTGACATAGTTTGGACTGGAAACTAGGGGTTCTACCTTTTTTTTAATGTTACCTAGGTTTTGCTTTTCATTTTGTGTGTCACACTGTTCCTACCTTGTTCATTTTCACAACTTTGTTCAAAACAGCCTCCAGGCTTCTTGAGCCATTTAATATAATATATATATTTAATATGATATTATTAAATAATTTAATATAGTATGTATTAACACCATCTCAGGGGATTACTTTGCCACCTCCTTCTTGAGAAAATAAAGACTACCAGACATGAAGTTTCTTGATTTCTTTCATCTCAGCATTTACCTTCACCAAATGCTTCTTTCCTTCTTCCCTTCTCTCTACCACTAAATTGTCCACTTAAGTGCCATATTTCATCTCTATTCGTCCTCTCAAAGACTTCAGTGATCATTTTTTCTCTCTCTTGTAGTTGAGACTCTTTTCCTCTACCCTCATTTTCTTTTTGATCTACAATCATGTCAAGTCTACAAACATGTTTAGGTGCCTTCTATATTTTTTTAAAAAGTGAAGTAAATTTGTCATTGACTGCTGGGCCAAAGCTCTGGAATGTCTTATAGGGTCCAGTGATGCAGGAATGGATAATAGCGATCAGCACTTATTTCTAGTGATGTATAGGAATATGGTGAACCTTTCTGTGCTGGTTTTCCTTTCTCTAACCCCACCCCATTCTACAGTATTCCTCTAAGCTTTAACCTGTAAAGATAGTAAGTCCAGGCCTTGGCTTCCCTTGCCTGGCAGATTGGTCACTTTACATCAGGTATTGAGGTTGGTCATAGGAAAGCTGTATCTACTCATTGTATCTTTCTATCTTAGTTATGGATATTTTTGCACTGCTATTTACTGACTGAGTAGAAATTCTAAGGAAAAGTAACCTGAGGCTAAGTTCATGTCTTCATTTTCTCTTATCGTAAGCCTGGTCCAACTTCCATGGACTAGATCTGTTCACCTTCTTTCTATGTCTCTTCAAGATGCTTCCTCTCTCTCTCCTTTCCTTTCACTTCACAAGATCTTGAAAGGAATGGTCCACACTTCCTGCACCCACTTACTCAACTTCTCTTTACTCCTCTGTCCAATAATATCTGCCTCTTCCCCAACCACTCTACTGATAATGTACTTGTCAAGATGTTTAAAGACTTTCATATTGCCAAATTAAATGCCATTTTCAGTTCTAACTATACTTGACTTCCTTATAGCATCTAGTGCTGTTGACACTTCAACAAGTCATTAAATCCATTCCTTTCCTAGGATCAGTTTGTCTTAATTTTCCTATGACATTCTCATTCTCCTGTGCTGTCTTCTCTTTTTGTCCTTCCCTCTGAAACCATGGTGTATCTCAGGACTTCATGTTTGTTCTGATTAACTTCTTACTTCATGTTCTAATTGAATGGTATTATCCGTATTTTCCACAGCTGATAAATCACAAATCAAAATCTTCGTTCTGAATTTTCTTAGTAGTATTGTATTTTTAACTCTGTACTAGATACACTCATCTAATTGTTCACAGTGACTGTTACGGACTGAACTGTATCCTCCCCAAATTTATATGTAGAAGTGTTAACCCACAATGTGACTGTATTTGAAGATATTCCTGTTAAAGGAGTAATTAAGGTTAAGTGAGGTCATAGGATGGGACTCTAATCCAATAAGCCTGGTGTCCTTATAAGAAAGGAAGAGACACCCAGGAACAACATAGACAGAGGAAAGTCCATGTAAGGACACAGCAGGAAGCTATTGAGCCTCACCATTCATCCCAAACAAACAAAAATCAGAAACCTTAGAATCATCTCTTTTCCTTGTTCCTGCATCTAACAGAAAGGAAGATGTAGCAGTTTGGTAAAGAGTACAGGCTCAGCGACAAACAGCCTGTATTTCAATTTTAGGACTGCCATTTGCTAGCTCTATAACTGTGGCAAATTATTTCACCTTCATATCTCGTCTGTGACCACGGTTTTGATGAAAATGTCTATTTCATAGGGTTGTTAGGAAGAATAGAATGCTTCTATTCTCAAAGACTATGTGTTTACTAATGTTAACTTTTATAATCACCAGCATCATTATTAAATATTGCCACATCTTCTCAGTTACAGCTGCAATGTCTTTAAATCCAGACCATCTTTTTTTTTGAAATCCCTGTTGTCACCCCCAAGCACCCCTCACAACTCACCTCGGGTATCCCCTCAGATCTCTTCTTTCTAGCTGCTTCTTCCTATAAAATATTTTATGCTCCTCAGTCGATCTTCAGGGGGAAAATATGCTAGAATAATCCTTGGTGAAAAATCTGAATACACGCTCTTCATTTTCTTCTAACACTCCTCTCACTGCTTATGAGGGAAAAATCCACATTTCTGAACATATTAGACAGTATTTTTAAAAAATCTCATTCCCACAGTAGCCTTTCACCCATCTATAGACACAATTCCACTTTGCCAAGACTGAGCTCATCTTGTTGAGAATATGCTCAGTTTCTTCATGTCCTAAAGAGTCAGTAGCTGTTTACCAACATCCTTCCTACTTTTCTTCCCCTGGAATATTATAATTCATCCTTCAAAATTCTCTTAAATAAGTTCTTACTAACAGACGTTCGCAAGACCCTAATGTCTATGATATTTAAAGATTACTTTCACCCCATGTTGATCCATCTATATTTAATCTTTCAAGAATGAAAATATAGATGTATTTTGAAAGTCAAAAATAATTAACATGGTCATTTATTTATATTAAAATAAATCTATTTTGACTAGAGTTTTATAGTATCATCTAAGTTTAATGTGTTGTTTAAAAATTTCCTCCAACCATGTCTCTTTTTGGCTTTTAAAATTCAAGTGTATTCCATTTTTCTGCATATATCCCTACATTTATACAGACCAAATTATGCTTTTGTGTAGTTTTAAAATACCCATATTCGTAGACTAATTCTGTCCACATAGTTGTTGACTTTAGTAAGCTGTGAAGAAGGACACAGACTGTGGAGTCAAACTTCCTAGATTCAAATTTCAGGTTGACCATTTAACAGTGGGGTCACTACAGGCAAATAATTCAATTTCCTGTGCTTCTGTTTCCTCAGTAGTAACCTCACAATGTCATGATGCCCATTAAATTAGTCAAAGGATGTAAAACTCAGAGTGACTGATAAATAGTAGTAACTCAATAACCATGGGATACTTAGTTTAAAAGCCTTTACTGCTACCCTTTTGTTGACTCAAGCAGTTTCTTTCTTTTCTAGTTCAGACTCCTATCCACAATTGCACAAGCCCATGGACAAGCGATTCCCTCCATCTTATCCCACACATTGAGTAGATGTTGATGTCCAGGGGCTAAACTTACACAGAAGATACAATCAAACAAACTGGATTTTTTTTTTACTCCACACTATGGCAAATAATAGCATTGATTGAACTTATCCATGTGCTATTTCTATTCAATATTGCCATCAGAAGAGTACACGGCAGAGAGACCCAAGTTAAGTGGATACTTCGATTTTTCTCTAGGACTAGGCCTCGTAAAATCATTGAGCAATACATGCACAGTTTATATTCCGAAATGCATGTGATTCATTGAGAAGTAAAGTGAAATTAAGGGTCTATTTTTATCTATGTAGGACAATCAAGTCCTGAATTAGATGTAATTGTAGAAATTCTTAACACTGTGTACCTACTGTCGGTTAAATCATCACCTAAAAGTTTTGGACAAAAGACTTTTTCATGTTTCTGTCAAAGTGATATATATTTCCCTTTGAATATGTGGAAGTTTTCTTAAGATAAGGCTTTTAAGCAATTACTGGTGAAACTGAGATGATTCTCCTTGAGCCTTAAGAATTATGGATTCTGTCTTCAATAGCCCTCCTGTTAATGATTCTAACATTGTTAATTTTTTATGTTCTAATCATGTTCAGTTACAGTCTTAACTTTGATTCTCATGAAATATGTTCCTACAAAATATCTTTCTATCCTCATAAGCTGAAATTCGTAATAGAAAATTATTTCAATTAACCAAGGTTATGCTGATCTTTTTCTTGAGAATATTTTGTATTTTCTTAATTTATCTTATACTTTGTCAAAAAGTATGGTTTTATTCTAAATTTTTTCTTTCAAATTAATGCTGAATTCTACTAACATATTAATAGTAATATCTGTGCATATACTTAATTAGTTGTTTTCCAGCTTAAATATTTTAGATAAAGGCAATATTCAATTTATTATGAAAGCAGTATCTTTCCATGTTCTGAAAGGGATTTAAGGTGACTTAAAATGATTCTACTAGAGGGGAGTATGTTTGTTGTTACTTTTTGTTCCTGACTTTTCACAAGGATTAAGTGACAATGGCTAAGTTCCCATCCACAGTTTTATTGTAAAGATAATAATATTGTGGCCTAATTGGGTATATATAGAAGTTCCATGGTAAAATCATTCCAAATTCTCAAGTAGGCATATTTTTCAAGAGTGGTCCATCTGAAAAGCTACAAACAGTATAAATCCAAAATATTTCTCTCTTCCATCAGAAATCTAAATAGTTATTGGATATTAATTAGCATTAAGCAAATTTAACTACCTATAATTCTACAAATGGCATTTAAAGAAGAATACTTATATTGTTTCCTGTCACAAAGCAAATCAAATTCTTCACTGTTCACTAATTATTTTTAGCAATTTCACCTGTGTAGAAGGTAAAAAGGCTGCCCAAGATGTCTATGTCTTAATCCTTAGAACCTGTGAATATATTAGATTGCATGCCAAAGAGAAATTAAGATTATAAATGGAACTAAGGTTGCTGATCAGCTGACCTTAAATCAGGGAGAGTAGCTTGAGTTGTCCACGTGACCCTGATGTAATCAGAGTGATCCTTAGGGAAGAAGAGGAGGAAGGGAGCCAGAGAAATGGCAATGTGACAAAGATTACATCTGTTGTTGCTAGCTTTGAAAATAGACTCCAGAATTGTAAGATAACACATTTGTGTTGTTTTAAGCTCCTCAATTTATGGTAATTTATTACAGTAGCCATAGGAAATTAATATGCTACCCACCTCTACATGACCACTATCTTTAGGGTTTCACAGTAAATTATTTTTTGTTTCTACTACAACGAAGTCTAACACTTGATTTTTTTTTTTTTTTTGAAATTTAACACTTGATTTTTACTCTACACAAAATTTCACATTGCTGTCTTGATGTCTTTGCTGTATTGACCTAATCCAAATTCAAACTACTGAAAAGGTAGGGCTTCTACCTCAAGAGCTTGTCCCTTGGGCCAAGCAATGCTTAGAGTCACAATTTTGAAAATTAGCCTCCCCATATATAAGCAATCCAGTTTGGGAGCAAAACTTAATTACTGAATTACTCTAGAGAGTCTTCAAAGTTCAAAGCACAAAAGCAGTTAGGCTAATTTCCAGAAATCAAAAATTTTCCCTTTTAATTTATTTGATACAGTCCAACTAGTATAACTTGATTTCTTATTTCATATTTTATTAAAGTACACCTAAACTGTATTAAAAATAAAGATTATTTTAATAGCAAATTCCATAATTTACTTTTACTAAAATTAAATGGTCTTCCTCTTTCACATTTTGCAAAGTCTGACAGTGTATTTATTTTTTCCTTATGTATATGCTTTCAAATAAGCCTTGTTCACTTTAAAGCACTGTCTTAATTCACTGGTCCCATGATAAAAACATGTGACTTTTCCCTAAAGCCTGTGTATTTTCATTTGTGTAACACCACATGTTTTACAAAACACAGCTTTTTTAAACTAATGGATTTATGTCTAAGTGGGTAAAGTTGATTTTTATGTTCTGCTGATGATAGAAAATATCTGTGGAAAAAAGAAAGCATTAAACTCATACTGAAATTTCAAGTTCTGAAGTAAAATTATTATATTGTGTTTTTAAACTGAAGATTATTCAACACATTCCTCTACTTGAACTATGCTGGGTTATAGAAGGGCAATAATCAGTAAAGTAGCTCCTTATCTGTGATACTTCTAATTACCTCTATGCTAGCACTGAGGCTGTCGTTTCACCAATGCATATTTTAAAAATTTGCTAACAGGATCTTGTTATCACCCTAATTTTTGGTGTGGAGTTTTATTGGAAAATCACGTTACTCATCTGACTGCCACAACAGCAGCATTATCTCTAGGGCACTGTTTTTTATATCAAGGTTAATTTAAAGTGATTAGCATAAGCCCTCCAGATGTTGCTGTGGGGATAAGAACTGCACATCTTCTATGATGGACATCATATGATTGCTGTTACAGCCCTGGTGAGATTGGATTATTTGTTTTAATGTCATGCGAAACAAGTCACATGATAAAGATCAGTATCTTTTTAATAGCATGCCATATTCCTAAATCAATCACCTTTTCACTGCTACAGAATGGTGCATATATAAAACTCACGACTTTATTATTGGCTAAGGTAAATTCATCATGATGTTTGGATGTTCAGAATATTTCTTTTAATTGGTATTGATTCTTCTGTCTCTCAGGAGGAAAGACAGAGTGGTTAAAAGGAGAGTGCCTATTCACATTCAATTCACTCAACAAACAGTCACTGAGAGCTTACTCTGGGTCTGGCATTTTCCGTATGCTGACAACAAAATGAAATTTTGTATAAATATTTGCTTTGCTTTGTTTTTCCCAGTTGAATCTGGACACACATAGATTCCAGCCCTGGAAATAGTATAAAATGTGAGGATTGCGAGGCAGAGCTCAGGGGCTGGAATACAGAAGCCACTGGCACCCTGTCTTCGAGAATGGGTAAGAGAGGGACACCACTGAAGAACAGACACGACAAATGAGAATCCCACATGGTCACAAACAGGAGTGGTGAAGAGTGGGCATTCTGAAAGAAGAGACTGAGAAGTAAATATTGAAGTCTTGAGAAATAAATATGGAAAGAAATTCCATCACTTACCACTTTTATTTCTGGAAACTGGAGGGAAGATTTTTTTTTTTTTTTTTTTTTTGAGGGGAGAAGTCAGGGAGAAAGCAGTGAAGTTGAAGAGTAAATGGGAGAAGTAACAGTTATTTCTCCGGCATAGCCAAGATTTTTGTGTCTACTAACAGCAAGAAATTGAAGTCAGGTGACAGAGGGACACTAATGACAATGGAAAGATGAATAAAGTCTTTAAACAAGAGAGCATTCAATGACCAGAAAAATGTATGACTGTGGAAAGAGTTCATACACACTGCCCCAACTCCACCTCCACCGTGGATTAGAGTGAAGATTGAGTAGTGAAATCCACAGTTTGTGCAATTCAATTTCCTAATGCCCGGAGACACTGGTAACAATTTAAGGTTGTATCTAATTATTATTGTAGAAATAGAGTATCACACTAATAAGTTTTCAAAATTCCCAGAAAAAGTGTTAAGATGTTTATGATACTGATCACAAATATATCTCACAATATTTGGGGTTGGGGTGAGAGAAGAATAGTTTTTATGGGAATTTGATAATTAGAATATTCATAATGCTAAATTATCTATAAACACCATTTTTTATTTTTAAGTTTTAAAAATTGTCATGAAAGGCAAATTTTCTCCAACTCAAATTTCATATAAATATACTGAGTTCTTGCAGTATGAATATGAACTCTTTTCCCCAAAGTCTTTTATCAGAATCCCCATCATTTCCTGCAATTTGGCCCCAAACAGCAGATCACAGTGGCTGTGGTGTAAAATGTTACGTCCTCTTTAGATAAAATTATTAGGAAAGTGTTGCAATTGCCTCTACTGAGATTTTTCCTGAGTCAATGCCCAGTGTAACAGCAGGAAGGAAACCATTAACTTTCCTCTGAGAAGATTCTGTTTGATGATAGAATTTTTAAATTAAAGTATTTAGTGATTGTAATCAAGTTGATATTTCAATGTAACAAGTAGAGCAGAAAATATGCCTGTACCTGAGAATATTCCATCAATATACACTTTCCAATAGTTCATCCTATTTCCTGGTCATCAACCTTGGCAAGTGACCATCAGTAATGTAGGGAAGCATCTTAGGGATAGTGGATTCACTTTCTCCAGAAGCAGCCGATTTCATTTTTTAAAAGATTCATCTACTAGAAAATTCTTCCTTAGGTTTGATTGGGATTTGTCACCTTAAAACTTTCACTGGTTAGTCCAAGTTGTGGTCATCTGTTTATATGGAAGTTTTCACGTATCTGAGAACTTGGCCAAATCCTGCCATCATCTCAAGCTTCCTATGTGTAAAAGTAAACTCCTTCCTCTTACTGTAAAGATGATTTGCCCTTTCTTCTTTCTCTCTTTTTATAGTGTTAGAGTGTTCTCTCTTGTCAGGCAGCTGACAAGCTAACTGAATTTTTTCAATGTTAAATATAAGTAATAAGCATCTGACTGTCATTACAAGGTTCTTGATGTAGCCTCAGTGGATTGTTTTGTTGTTACTTTTTGTTGTTTTACATTTTTTTATATTTCACCATGTATCTTCACCACAGTAATTGACAGATGCTTATCATCTGTCTCCTTTATAAAATGACCACTTCTAGCCAACTTGTAAAATCACCACTTCTAGCTAACTTGCAAAATCAACACTTCTAGCTAACTTGTAAAATGACCACTTCTAGCTAACTTGTAAAATCACCACTTCTAGCTAACTTGTAACATCACCACTTCTTGCTAACTCGTATTCCTGTGTCACATGTTTAATGTACATAATATTTTAAGAATTCATCCACTGTGTAGGGAAAAAGAAAAGCAAAAATATGTGATAATGCCTTCTAAATATTTCCAGTTATCATGTGATCAATAAAAGTACAGTCAGCCCTCTGTATCCGTAAGTTCCACATCCATGAATTCAACCAATATTTCATAGAAAACATATTTTTTAATTGTGATGGAAGCAGCTGCTTGTCTGAAGTGGCCACTGCAAAGACACCAGCTGTAGCTGGGAAGGCGTGGCTGGGATTGTGTGCTCTGCAGGACCAGCAGGGTCCAGGAAGGGGCAGGAGCCCTGACCCCTTCCAAGTTGGTGGGGTGGGAGCCCCTCACTCCCAGGCACAGCGGTAGCCGCCCAGCCACAGTGCCAGACCCAGGCATCCCTGAGCTCTCGGGGGCCTGGGAAGTTCCTGCCCCCACAGGCTCAGAAGTGCCTGCTCCCACTCTCTGGCCTCTCCCCGCACCCAGTGCTAGCTGGTGTGAAGTTGTGGCCAAGCTCGAGCACTGGCACGACCTGGCTGGGTATGTGCACACTTGGGATGGCACTGACATGCCAGCCCTCTGCTGCCTCAGCCTTCTTCAGACTTTGGTCACTGATGAGCATGGGAGGGAGCCTAGGGGGAGCTGAGGGCAGCTTAGTGCAGGCCTGCAGGCAACCCTCAGCACGAACAGCCTGGCTGCTGTGGATGGCATGTTGATGGCAGGAGGCAGACAGGTTCCTGGGTGGAAAGGGGTGGGTTCCTAGTGAAACTCCACTTTCTAGGCAGGGACAGCTCGAAGCCTCAGGGGTGAGCTGCCAGATCCAGGTGGAGTTGGTGGCCCAGAGTGAGAACTTAGGGTGCTTTTTCCAGTCCCACCCATGGCCAACCATGGATGCACCAATCAGCATGCACTTTCTCCCTTCTGAGCCCATAAAAACCCCAGACTCAGCCAGACTCACACAGAAGTTGGGACTACCAGCTGCAGGAAGGAGCTGCCCATTTTGAGTCTCCTAAACTCGTCAGGACAACCTGCCTGATGGAACAGAAGGGAGCTACCCACTGCAGGTCTACTCTCCTCTGAGAGCTGAACACCCGTGAGGACAACCTGCCTGTGGAAGGGACCTACCCACTTCAGGTCACCTGAGAGTTGTTCTGTTGCTCAATGAAGTTCCTTTCCATCTTGCTCACCCTCCAGTTGTACCTCATTCATCCTGGACACAGGACAAGAACTCAGGACCCACCTAATGGCAGGACTGAAAAAGCTGTAACACAAACAGGGCTGAAACACCCCTGCCCCCCACCCTGCTCACCACATTGTGGGCAACCAGAAGGACAGAATGAGGAGCTGTGGCCCTTCAGGGAGGCCAGACCTAGAGGATCCCTGAATCAGGGCTGTGACACTCTCTTTGGGGCTTTGCAGTTCCTGGCATCTCTGAACTTCCAGGCACCACTGTGTTCCCCTTGTCCCGATGTGGGTGCCCACAGGGGAAGCTGCCTGTGGTGCATCTGGTCCAACTGCATTCTTGCATGAAGCCAGTACCTGTGCCTGTGCCGGCACCTGGAGCTGCCCGCTGTGCCACAGCAGCCAGTATGCCTGGCTGTGCGCAGTGTCAGACCCCGTGCTTGCTCGCCCACACATCCCTCACTGCTCCACGAATGGCTCGTCCTTGGCAAGTGTTGGATCTGGGCTGGTAGTGTGAGCCAAGTGCAGCCTGCAGGGCTGAGTGGGTGGAATGAGCCCAGCAGGTGCAAGCAATACTCAGGCAGAAGGTGCTGCCAGCCACAGAAGTTTCCGGCTGGCATGGCAAAACCCCACGGATCCTGTGACAATTGCATCTATCTTTTTCTTACCATTATTTCTTAAACAGACAGTATAACAACCATTTACATAGCATTTACATTGTATTAGATATTATAAGTAATCTGGAGATGATTTAAAGTATACAGGAGGATACACATAGTTTATATGCAAATACTAGACCATTTTATATCAGCAACTTCAGCATCCCAGAATTTTAGTATCTGCCAGGGGCCCTGGAACCAATCCCCCACAGATACTGAGGGACAACCATAACTGATGAAGAGAAATCCAGATTCAAAGACACTTAGCTAGAATTCACTAGGTAAAACATTTTTTCTGGCCCTTAAACTAGCACTATGATACACATGGAGTAATTAACATAGCAGTATTCATCTTAGAAGAAGTAACCAGCCTCTCTCCTTTACATATTATTAATCCACAACTTTCTTTTTCACATAATTAATATGCCAGCTTTCTTTTCATATAATTAATCCACAACTAGTTTTGAAACAACTCCTTTCTGCTTCATGTCATGATATTCAAAAAACAATAAACCTTTCACTTTATTTATTGTTGGGAATAAATTTGGAAGGGAAAGCATTTGAACAAACAATTATAATGCAGTGTGGAAACTATGGCAAACTCTATTGTGAACCTATGTAGAATGTATAATCTATATTTGAGTGGACCCCAGAGAAGACGATATCTCAATTTAACCTGAAGGATGAGACAGAGCATGGACCTTTCCAAGCACTGAAAGTAGTTCCACTGGATTCCATTTAGTTGGTTACATAACTAACAGTTTTAGCAATGGGAGCGTGAGGGATTAGTTCGGAAACACATCATGACAGGTCTTGTAAAATACATTAAATAACTTTGAACTTTATTTTAAGAGCAATAGGAGGCCATCAAAGGATATTAGTAAGAGAAAACTTGACGTGAGAAAGATCATTCCAGATGCCCTGAATAGCAAGTCTGGTGAATGGATGAGTAGGCAAGTGGTGGGGTAGATGGCTGATGAATTCAACAGGAGAGAGAGGATGTGAAAATGAGCAAGAAGGACATAGTGTCAACTCCAGATCTTGAGAGAAAGCTGAGACTAAAATATAGATTTGGGTCATCAACATGTAAACATATATGAAGGACTGGGATTGGAAACAATCTTTCAGGCATTGTAATTAGAGTGAGAAAAGGGTCAAAACTGCATTGAGAAGGAGCAACATTTTATGGATGGGCAGAGGAAGACAAGGAAGGAGCAGACAGTGTGGCAGAAGAGATATCTAATAGTGTGGAATCGGGGAAGCTAAGAGAAGATGACTGTCAAGGAGACGATAAATCACAGTGTCACATGCTATCTTGATTTTAATAACAATTTTAAACAAATCAGTAGTTTTAATGACCAGAAGGTCATTGTGAACTTAGTTTCAGTGGAGTGTTATGATCTGAGCAAGATATTTCTGACTAAAGAAACACTATATATTAGTCTCTACTTTTTACTAATCAGCGGTCTGATATTAGCCAGGATTCTTGAAACCTTAAATTTTGTTACACTTACGTGAAATGAAAATGTTAAAATCACTCATCAGTATGGATCCTGAAACATTTAAAATTATCAAAACAAATCTGTGATCCTCAGATTTATTTGTACAGAATTAGTCTGTACATTTCTTTCTTTAAGAGCTTTCTGCTTCAATGTAAATGTGAGGGTATTTATCATGTTCATAATGATAGATTAGGTGGGGGTGTTATAGTAAATCTCTCTGAACTCTTTGAACACAGTAAAAGTTCTATTTTCTGCTCATAAGCAATGAAATTCTGTATCAACCCACCATATATGAAAATGCTTGCTAATTCTCATTATTATCATGGGTGTGGAACACAGGCAGTGGAGTAGCAGAGGCAATTAAGCCTCATTCTTCGTGCAAGAACTGGGTATATTTAGCAAAACTTGAAATATGCAGGCCGGGCGCGGTGGCCCAAGCCTGTAATCCCAGAACTTTGGGAGGCCGAGGCGGGCGGATCACGAGGTCAGGAGATCGAGACCACCTTGGCTAACACAGTGAAACCCCGTCTCTACTAAAAAATATAAAAAAAACACTAGCCGGGCGTGGTGGCGGCGCCTGTGGTCCCAGCTCCTCGGGAGGCTGAGGCAGGAGAATGGCGGGAACCCGGGGGGCGGAGCTTGCAGGGAGCCAAGATGGCGCCGCTCACTCCAGCCTGGGCCACAGAGCGAGACTCCGTCTCAAAAAGAAAAAAAAAAAAAAGAAAGAAATATGCATACCAGGAGACCCAGAAAATTTACTGTAAAGAATTAGAAAAATATGAACACTCACATTTTATTTTAGCATGGTTTATAATCATACACACGAAAATGAAATTACCCTAGATATCCACACAGAGAGGCTAGCTAAACAATTTTTGGTAGATTCATATGACAACATATTTTATAACTTGTTTAAAAGACTGAGTTACATCTATGGACATAATGTGGAGAGATGTTCGAAGAAACAGGGAACTTGCCAAAGACCATGAACAGTCTTTTCTTAAGAAAAATAAATTCTATACACATATCACAGCACATATCAGGGGAGCACATAACAGTAACTGTCCAGGGGTAGATATGAGGACATGAAGTGCAGTAGGAACTTTTTTTTTTTGGTTGTTTACCCTTTTTTGTTTAACATGAATGTATGTTATTTTGCAATCACAGAAATAAAGACAGAAACAAAAGATATGTATTTCCTAACATATGCTGTTACTTAAACACTTGAATAACGTCTTCCCGCTCCCTGCTCCATGTCCCACTTTGTTGCCCTACATTGCAATTGTGTGTCTAAAGGCAAACAGGCCTGTGTAATCTGCTTAGATTCTGTTTTCTCATCTCCCTTTACTGTACTGTGTGCCCCACTTTTCTTAAGCTCCATCATCCAGTGTTCACCTGAAATAGGATCGACAACCATGTAGGGAAACTTCTTTTATATAATGATAGACTTTGAGTATTTAATTGATTGAATTTTATTTTAAAAGCAGCAGGGCCTGATGTTACAGACATCTTCTTATAAAAAGGCACGTTTCTCAGCGGCTGCTCTGAATGGTTTAGCTGCTTTCACAAGTTACAATTCTATAGTGGGAGAATCAGGGGAAAATCACATTACTGAAAAAGGCATGTTTCTGGCACGTTCCCAAGGCATGAGTATTTATGGCATGATGAACTGTGAATTTGATGTTGATGCTTGCACAACACAAGCATGTGGTTAAAATCTAATTTTGTCACCAGCAAAAAAAGAACTATATTTAAAAGTGTAAAATGTTTGTTTTATAGAAAATCTTTACCCCAAATGAAAAATAAATAAATTAAGGTCAGTACTATTAATTCTCTGTGAAATGGAGTAAACTCAGTCGAAGTGATATAGAAATCCCCAGTCTATCCTATGCAAACAATTTTCAGGAGAGGAAAACAGGATAGGATAATAATTTCCTGGAACTTTCCCAGAGCATTTTTTAATAATGACATGTCCAGGGATCATAAATTATCCAAAGTAAGAGCATGGAAAAGATTTATGAAGAGGTTCCCAGGAGCATGTCAAAAAGAAAAGAAGAAGAAGAAGAAGAAGAAGAAGGAGGAGGAGGAGGAGGAGGAGGAGGAGGAGGAGGAGGAGGAGGAGGAGGAGGAAAAAAAAAGATCCCTCTCATCTTGAGTTGAAAATGGTCAGAAACAAGAACACAATATATGAAGTATGCTTAATGCCAACTGGGATAAAACCTCAAGTACTTTGTAGAGGGGTAACATGAGAAGATTAAAATGTATTAAGATGGCTCTTTAAGTTTCCCATGACTTAAGTTGAGATATGGAGTTCTCTAAGGTTTACACTGCCTTTTTTAAACCTAAGATACTAACAATTTTCTAAATGTAAATACTATATCAATTTGATAAAAATAATGAGTAGTTAGTTAAGATGTTCTCAAACAAAGGGTAGTTTAATGCCCAAAAGAAAAACTCTGTCCAGACATTGTGACTCACACCTATAATCCCAGCACTTTGGGAGGCTGAGGCAGGAGGATCACCTGAGGTCAGGAGTGTGAGACCAGCCTGGCCAACACGGTGAAACCTCCTCTCTACTGAAAACAAAAAATACAAAAAAATGTAGCCAGCTATGGTGGTGGGCATCTGTAATCTCAGCTACTTGACAGGCTGAGGCAGGAGAATGACTTGATCACTTGAACTCAGAGGCGGAGGTTGCAGTGAGCCAAGACCATGCCATTGCACTCCAGCCTGTGCACCAAAGCCAGATTCCATCTCCAAAAAATAAAACATAAAAAGAAAGGAAGAAAGTGAGAAAGAAAGAAAGAAAAAAGAAAAACTCCAGAGGTTGTAGTCCTCGGGAGATATCAGTATGTCCTATTAAGAATTTGCACTAAATTTCTAAGCTCTATATATGTATTAATGAAGAAATCCAGTCTTCCATATGTGTTCTACCATAGGCATGAAGACGGTGGAGGGAAGGAAAATATATTTCCTAGTAGCTCTGAAGCCTCAGAAGGGAAAGGGGTGATGTATTTTACAAAGACAGTAATACCCAATCAAAGTAAAAATAATACTAAATATGTTGCTCGCATAAATGGGTGGAGGCTGTACTTTTAAGGGAGGAAAGGCAAAATATATGTGATTTGGTTTTATAGATTCAGTGAATATATCAGTATTGTGACAATTGATACATATGCATATTATAAGTGTCAGTAAAAAGAATGGGTGGTATTTGATTTGAAGTTTAGTTATGTAAGTAAACATTTCTAATTGGATTTTTTGTGAATTTCTTCATTTCTATGCTAGATATTATTATCTCATGTGACAAAAATATGTGTTCATGTTTTCAAAAGCCTTAGCTCTCAAAAGAAATTAATTCAGACAGTGACGTTGGCACTTGTAGAATATGTGTGTGTATTATAGATCTATTTTATAATGGAATGTGTACCAATTCAAGTTATTATGCATTTGTGAGATTTTTATCAAAGCAAATAATAACATGTAAAAAATAAGTTGTACAACAGCCAGACCTGACCAACCCACCATACCTCCCAGGAAAATCCGTTTTTTCACCTTTTCGATGTTTGTTCTCTCATAGTCATCTGCATCATTCTAAAGAATAAGTTACACGTTTATTACTTAGTTTATCATATTTAGACTACTTTTTGAACTAAAGATGACCATTTAGCTTATTTACAATTACGCATATTATTTGCCACCCAGTTTTATATAGTTACCTTAATACCTTTAGCTTTTTCACTGACTATTGTATAGCTTTAAATAATACACCAGTGACCCTAAATTTGCTTCCTCTTAAATTTTAGCTGTGTGTCTGAAACTGCTCACTCTATAAGATGTTGCTATTAGCATTCTATCATTTCATATATCTCACAGTTTCTCCCCCCTTTCCTACTTTTGTAATATATTCTTATTTTTATATTGTCAAGGTTGATAATATTTTATGGTTTACAGTGGACATAATTAAGCTTTCAGTGTTTGACCTAAAGATTGCATCGAAAAATTCAAATCTACCAAAAATCCTCCAGGGAGTTATAAGCAATTAAATATTATATTTGCAGAGCAAATTAATATGGTAAGGTTTTGTTTCGTTCTCGATGAGCTCAATACCATAATCTCCATGCCACTCAAAGGATTCTAACATAAAGATCAAATGAATTATCTTTCCTATATACCATTAGTTAGTTAAATTGTGCCTCAGTTGGTTTAGCTGTTATCTGGAAACTGATGTCCTTGGGAGAGATTTTATTTGTAAATTTATAAAGGGTACCCTTTTTTTTTTCTACTTTAAGAAGTTTATCTCTACTTTTACTTCTGAACAGGTTATGTTCCTAAACGAAATTCATGGAATTCCTTTGATTCGTTTCTTGTAGTACACTGACTTCTTGTTCTAATTTGAATTGATAGTGTTCTAGACTTAGAACTCAGTTACCCTTCTGTCACTTGAAAATTCTTATTTTACCGAGTTCCTGGCTTCGTTCTGCAATTTATTATATCCTGTGCCTTCCTCATTCTTACTTTTCAGCTTCATTTGCTGGAATTACTCTTTAAAAAAACTACTTGTTTACTTGTGTTAAATATGACAATGGAGCTTCTATGTTTCAAAATAGTTCTGCGGTTAATGGGGAGTCATTCAACTATTTTGAACTAATTTCTGTTAGAGTTGATCACAATTACTACAAAAACACCAAAATGTGAAGCAGCATGTCCTGTATTGTTGTTTAAGATAATGTATTCAAGACAAACCCAGCTAGGAGTATCAACTCCATTGTGATAGTTGCCTTTGAGGCTAAAATTGATCAATGATAAACTCTTTGGCAAGTGGAATTCATATTCTCATGTGAACTGAAATGATAAATAGTTAATAGCTTTCCCAGGGTCTTGTCTTCTGACACTTTCCAATGATTTCATCATAGTTTCAGAATAAAAGAATATAATTTATTCCAAAAGGCATGAAAATATTCAAGTACTATTCAGGTAATTTTCTTAAGTTAGAAAAAATATATTTGGCCTGTGCTATGAGAGAGAAAATGTCCTTATGAAGTTATAAGCTATTCAAGCTATGGCAATCCCAATTTTAAAACATTTTATAATGGTATAATCGCGTGCTGAACTAGTAAGATAACGAAGCCTCTACCTTTAAAACCGTTTCTCACAAGTACGTGAGTCTTTTTTCCGTCTTCTGAAAAATTTACATTTACACAAAATAACCAAAGTTACATTTATAATTTTGAATTTATACTTTGATTTTCCTCAGGGTTTTTTTAGATGTTGTACTGAATGGGTTGCATGTTTCCCAACTGTACTAGGGCTGATGCAAACAAGTGTTTCACTAGTGTAGACAAACAATAACTCTAAGATGACTGAAGACATATTAAAACACTTGAAACATCGAACAATCATTAGTGTTACATAGATATAGGCACACTGGTTAATAGAATAAATCAGTTTGTTTGAAAGAAACAACCTCTGGAGGCATTTCTGCCAATAATGTTAAGAGTCTGCTTAAACATTTAACAGAGGTGGGCTCACTTCAAGAAACATTTGTTTTGGTATTCGGCATCTCTGATATCCCAGACTCTAGACTGTTAGCAAAACATATAAAATGTACAAACCTAGGTCTCTATTTTTAAAGACCACATATCCAGGGTAACATCCAGAATCCTCATTTCTATACACAGCACACCAAACAGACGGTATTTACATACAGGGCAATTCTATAGACATACGCAATTCTAAACTCTTCCTCTCCTCCCACCCATTAATACAAGGCACAGGCACATAAAGATACCAGACATTTTTGCTCCGTTTTGCTCCCTGGCGTGTGAATTTTTGTACGTCAATAAACCATGGTCACATTGTGATAGGGATAACAATGAATCTATGAATCTCTTGCAGTGATGCAATATATTAGGGGAAGATAGATTTGGGTTCAATATAAGGAATATTCTTATGACTGAGTTTATAAAAATGAATCATCTTTTGTTCAGACATGATTTAGATCATGCGTTGCCGCACAGTGGTGCATTGTGATCAATTGGCATGGATGTATTGGGTGGAAAATTTCAACCAATGTTTGAAAATGTGTTGTAACCAATCAACCAGTTGGTTTCAAAAACTGATATGGTTGGTTTTTCACAAATAATTTATAAACTTTTTGAAGATGAGTCACCATTTGGCTGTAAGAGTGCTTACTTCTTACTATACTCTTCCCAAGTCTTTGGCCAAAAGCAGTGGGATGCTGGTAAGGGAAGGATGAGCAATGTAAGTAGATACTATAGTATTTCCTCCTATTCGAGGCCCAATGACATGGGGCACCAGTGCATCTTTGGCTCCTGAGATTTGCTTCTAAGAAGAAACATAAACTAGTGGAACAGGTGATAAAATATGGATAAGCAACTGCGGCTTTACTACTTACACTGACCTGACATTTTAATGCAGTACTTTTTATATATAATTTTAAACTTCATTGTCTCTTTATTTTCATGGCACAAATTCTTCCCCAAGTCATCTCCAGACTTGTAATGCTATTACCATGAGGAATGCTCTCATTGCAAGAGCGCCTGGGAATGGACTCTGCAGTTTTCCAAAACTCTAATTCTGCACTTTAAAATCCTTAGAGCAACGCAATGCAGTCCATAGTTTGGCTTGGTTTCTTTTTACTTCTTTATAAGAACTACACAATCCTTTCTGTATATATTAATTTGCTTCTCTTTTACTTTTCTCCGAGTTAAAATAGATGTCTTTCCTACATGTTTCTCTGAATTTCCCATCTACTTGATATTGTCCCCCCAGTACACCCATGCCAACTGATCACGATGCACCACTGTGTGGCAATGCATGATCTAAATTACTATGTCTGGACACAAGACAATTTGTTTCTATAAAGTAGCAGTCATAAGAATATTCCTTAGATGCAATACAAATCTGTCTTCCACTAATATGTTGCATCAGACCCAGTTTTAAAGTCTCAGGTGATACATATTTACATGATTAGGCTTCAACTACAATGTGAAAAGGAGCTATCATAGATGATCTTAATTCTGTTTCTAAATTCCACAAAACCATGTTTTGAGGCATTAAATGGGATGTAAGCAGCTCAGCACAGTGTCTGACACAACAAAAGTCCCCAGTAATAGCAGCTAATTATTATCATGGTCATTATTATTTATCATCATCATCATCACCATTATCACTACTGATATGACTACTAGTACTAGGACTCTGATTACATCTGATTTCATAAAAAGAAAAGAAAGAAAAGAAAAGAAAAAAGAAAAAAGGAAAGGAAAGGAAAAGAAAAGAGAAGAAAAGAAAAGAAAACTCACATTATTGACTCCCAGTAAGTTTATAGTCAGGAGGAACCCTTTCTCCCCCACATATGTAACTGCATTATTCTAAGGCTTTTCTTCAAATAAAAATGCCTTCCATCGCAGTCAGCTTATTAACATTTTATTTTAAAAATCTATCAAACAATTTTTGTCCCATGCACCAAACCAACTGATTTACTGACCCTAAATGGAATTATTTGTTTGACATTATGGGGGTATCATGAGGGTATCATGAGCTTGACTATCTCATTTTATCCCTCCTTTATATATAAGAAGTAAGATATATATATATATAGATAGATAGATATAGATATGAATATATCTGTGTGTGTATATTTATACAAACTCAACATTCAAGCTATAATGGTGATAGTCAAGCTCTCTCTATATAGACACACACACAGATATATTCACCATTATAGCTCACTGTTTCCATGGAATATCCTGAAAAACATTATGTACATATGATGTCCACATAGGCAGCATGTTCTAACCTTAACTAGATAATGTATATTCTTAAAGAGATTATTTTTAGCATGTCTGCACATCACTAACAAAAATAATTGGTTCAATCCTAAAGTAAGTTAATTTATTCAATGAGAAATTAAATTTACTTAAAGAAAGGACAAGGGGAGGAAGCTGTCAAACGTATTCAGCTTGCCTTAGAAACATAAAATTAGGAATACTAACAATGAAGATAGTATTTTTCCTGAAGATGTTATCATCTCAAGTTTATATAACTTTTAGGAAATACTTCATATCAACAAACATTAGGTAAACCCCTTTCTTTTCTGCCTTAATAGGATCAACCAGAACTGAAAATGCTGCAACTTTCTTGCCATAAATAACTGATTATTGTTAAGTGCCTATTATATGCAAAACAAGTAATATTTAAAGAAATATATCTGATGAGTTGGCATCAAAAGGCAGAGATAGACTAAGGAAGCATTTGTGTGCTGAGCAAGTGGTAGACACAGGAAGTACTCAGGTTCAGAGGATAAAAGCATTCTGATGTGACTGAGATAAGACAAACACTCAGTGAGTAAGCAAAACATGATTTACATTCAAAGTTTCCTGCCGACTCTGTAACTGTTATTTTTATTACTCTTTGATGCAGTCCTTTTTATCCAAGAAAGACGCTTGTTCTTACACTCCCTCTCATAATGACATAAGTCTTTTCTCCATGCTATTTATCCACTTGAATATCTGCATAAGCCAATCCTCACTTGCCTTCATTCTGCCAGACCTTCTTCATAATTCAGGACAACATGCCTCCTTTTCAGGAAACTTCATCTGGAAGTCTGCTGGCACTTTCCCCTCGTATCTCAGGGAGAAGGCAACATCTGCCCCTGTCATTTACATCTCAATTTAATGGTGGGCCTTATTCATCTCTTGAGCCTAGCATCTGACTCTCTGGGAAATCTAGTCCCAGAGCAAAGCCTCTGATGAGTTCTGTTTGGTAAAGGCAGGCAGACCACATTTCCAATTCTGGATTCACCACTTCTTGGCTTCTGCTTGGATGAGATATTTAATGTCTCTGAGGCTTAGTTTCTCCATCTATAAAATGAGCATAATTTAACCATTATTGTAGGATTCCCAGAAAAATTAAAATAACAGGCACAAAATACTTCCTATAATACCTGGATTGTAGCAGATAGTAATAGCCAAAAATACCGTGATGAGAATGAATGAATACACTCTCAGATGTTAGTCATATATATATTAGGACCATTTTTGTTTTTCAAACTTCCTACTGATATATGTATCTTAGAAGATCTCTCTCTCTCCCTCTCTCTGTCTCCCTCTCTCTCTCTCTCTCTCTCAGCCTTTTACATTCTCTTCATTGTGTCTGTTATCAAGATAAGCATAGTGTAGACTCTCTTTGGTCAGTTCCTTCTTCATTCCCAGCGGTCCCTTTTCATTCAAATGCTCTTCTACTCTTACAAAACCACCACTGGAGAATAAAAGTTGCCATCCTCCAATGATTCTAATTAAACGGATTTCTTTTGTCTTACAGACTATAGTTTCTGCCATTCATTTTATCCAGTATATTACAACTGAAATAACATTTTGTCATGTCTTTCTTTATACTATCCATTAAGAATGAGGTCTGTGACTAAAATATATTCTTCTAATTCCACCTTTATTCTTTTTCTGTGATGACATACAATACAAACTTTCAATTCAATGAATACATATTG
>NC_045435.1:26672549-26764577 GCF_002776525.5 Piliocolobus tephrosceles | reverse complement strand
TTCCTTCCTTCCTTACTTCCTTTCTCTCTCTTTCCTTCTTTCTTTCTTCTCCCTTCCTCATCTATCTGTTTACTTTCCTGTTCACATTTGAGCCAACAGTTTCCTCGGTAGATGATGTTGAGGGAAGGAGTAATAAAAAGTTGGCGTGATCTCTGAAAGTTTGCCTATCCTTTCTCAGACTGAAGGATTTTTTAATGATGCTGTTCTGAATACCTTGAAAAATTGGGGAAGATGCAATGAGTTAGTCAATTAACAAACTGTCTTAATTTCTCTACTAAATCTACAAAATGGACATTTAGGCTTTGTCATCAGACACTCTGTACATCATTTCTTATTTAAGTGTGGTTTTCCTAAGTAATCAGTTTTAATAGAGCCAATTAATGTATTAATGGATTGTATGAAGGCAGTAACTATGATAATTTTGAGAGCACTAAAATACCACACCTTTTCCATGTTAAGCAACTCAAAACACGTGTTTGATTGCTGCTTGCTGAGAATCTTTTAAATGTTTTTCTTAATTTGTTCATAAGGACTAGCTTTTTTTAATCATTATTATTCATGTCCCTTTATGAAAAGTGCTTATTGAATGCTAAATTATATTATGATGGGTTAACTTTGATATGGGAAAATAATTCGTTTGAATTCCCAGATCTTTGTTATTTGCTTCTTATTCATCAATTGTTTATCTGATATTATGGATGTTGATGGTAAAAGAAGTTTGTAATGTGCCTGCATCAATTACCATAGGACTCAAATATGTTGACTGTAGATTGACTTAAACATTTGAACACAGCTAATGTCCCTAAGAGACAGTATTATCAATTTTTCCACATGACATAATATATGTTCTCATAAGAAAGTAAATGTTCAGTGTCTACACAATTACTTTACCTTAAGCAAATTTTTAAACTTAAGTTTAGAAAACAATAATAAACAGTATTAATGAAGTTACAGATCTTGAAGTCCAGGTCATAAACAAGCAGTTCTTTGTTTTTAAAATTCAAATAAGATCTAAAAGTATGCTCTTGCCTGAAATCCCAGCCCTTTGAGAGGCCGAGGTGGGTGGATCACTTGAGATCAGGAGTTCGAGACCAGCCTGGCCAAAGTGGTGAAACCCCATCTCTACTAAAAATACAAAAATTAGCCAGGCATGGTGGCACGGAGCGAGACTCCATCTCAAAAAGTAAAATAAAATGAATAGAAGTGTGCTATCATCTGAATATTATGCTCCTTACAGTTTCCAAAGAAATTTTTTTTAACTTAGAAAAACTAGTGTTTAGTTTGTATTGAAGAAGTATCTTAAATGCTTTTATGAGCCTAAGAGAAATCATATACACTAATAAATAAAGAGCCTCTTATTTGCCAAATGCAGTTGGGACCCACTTATACAGATTTAGAGTAATTCACTGGCCCTCTCTTAGTCTGCAATGACCCTGTTGTAACATGGAATAATTTTAACAAGGAAGACAAGCACAAGTCCATCCAAAGAAGTTTGCCCTCACATTTTTATTCAAATTGTATTACGTGATCCACATGTCAGAGAGCATGAAGTTAATGGCTCGGATTTGGAACACAGGTTAATCTTTTCAGGCTCTGTGATGCTGTGACCTTTTCAAGTGTAACAAAATGGAAACTTCCTGGCCTGAAACAACTAATTCATCTTCCAAGTACACACAGGTGGGGACAGGCCAGGTTTAGATTTCATAGCTCACATTTTTCTAGTGAAAGTTGTCATTTTTACTGTGACTCTATGTAAACCAAATCAAGAATAAATTATAAAACAGTTAAAGAGGCAGGAAATTGATAAGCTGTTTATCTTCACCATGTAAACGTACTGGTTTAAGGATGTTCTTGTCTTTTTCTCTCTTTTAAAATGGTAATACTCGTGTTGTGTGGTATTTTGTCTTTTACTCAGACGTTTAATATTTGCTTTATAACATCCTTTATATTCACTTTGTAAAAAGTGTCATATATGTAGAATGACCATATAATTTACCTGATTGGGAGATTTTGAAGGTGAAAAAGGAGGGAGGCTGGTATAAAAGAGTTTTCAGACCATGGTGTAAATCATGACCATCCCAGGCAAGCTAAGGCACCTCCTTCCCCTTTTATTATAACAATTAACCATCTGAAGCTAAAGTGATCTTGGAATGGCTCAGATGGGTAAAGGTAGCTCTACCCTTTACTACCGTCTATTTATCTCCTTCATTCTAATGAGATTTCAATGCCTTAAGCTGTCTCAGAGGACTACAGATAAAAAATCCATAGTAATTTCTAATCTATTAACATATATTCAACTCATTTAATTTGATTTATTTATTGCTTTTCTATTTTTTGGAATAATTTTACCTCAATAGAAATAGCATAATGTGAAAATATTTCACATTACTCAAAAATCTGTGTATAGTCACTGACATACGATAGCCACAGAATCTTGAACAGTTTCATAAACATTTATCCACAGTGAGGATAGTAACTCTAAAATTCTACAATTCTTGGATTCCAGTTTTATGGCATCAAGTTTAGTAAAAGTGTCTGTTGTACCTGTCTGCACTGTAGTTAAAGCACAGAATGTTTCCATTTTTCTTCCTTCTGGTGGTCACAAACAAAATGAAACTTGTGGATTTGCATTTAAAATTTTCATGTATTGTAAATTTAAAATGAGATACGACAACTATCTCGTCTCCTGGGTCTTTACCTATAATTAAGATTTATATTCTGAGATAGTTAAGGGTTGACCACCCTGTGTAATGTAACTCACTCAATGAAAGGAGGCTAATATCCAGAATCTACAAAGAACTCAAACAAATACACAAGAAAAAAATAAACAACCCCATCAAAAAGTGGGCAAAAGATATGAACAGACACTTCTCAAAAGAAGACAGGCATACAGCAAACAGACACATGAAAAAATGCTCATCATCACTCGCCATCAGAGAAATGCAAATCAAAACCACAATGAGATACCATCTCATACCAGTTAGAATGGCAATCATTCAAAAGTCAGGAAACAACAGGTGTTGGAGAGGATGTGGAGAAATAGGAACACTTTTACACTGTTGGTGGGATTGTAAACTAGTTCAACCATTATGGAAAACAGTATGGCAATTCCTCAAGGATCTAGAACTAGACGTACCATATGACCCAGACATCCCACTACTGGGTATATACCCAAAGGATTATAAATCATGCTGCTATAAAGACACATGCACACGTATGTTTATTGCGGCACTATTCACAATAGCAAAGACTTGGAATCAACCCAAATGTCCATCTGTGACAGACTGGATTAAGAAAATGTGGCACATACACACCATGGAATACTATGCAGCCATAAAAAAGGATGAGTTTGCATCCTTTGTAGGGACATGAATGCAGCTGGAAACCATCATTCTTAGCAAACTATCACAAGAACAGAAAACCAAACACTGCATGTTCTCACTCATAGGTGGGAACTGAACAATGAGATCACTTGGACTCTGGAAGGGGAACATCACACACTGGGGCCTGTCATGGGGAGCGGGGAGGGGGGAGGGATTGCATTGGGGAGTTATACCTGATATAAATGATGAATTGATGGGTGCTGACGAGTTGATGAGTGCAGCACACCAACATGGCACAAGTATACATATGTAACAAACCTGCACGTAATGCACATGTACCCTAGAACTTAAAGTATAATAAAATAAAAAAATAAAAATAAATTAAAAAAAAGAAAGGAGGAAGTTGTTACTTTCATTTTTACTTATTTGTTTCTGATACATAAATAATGAAAGATGTTCCATGGAATGGATAACTACTGCTGATCCATATTTAGGTGTCCTTTACAGTCTCCAGAAGTTGTTAGTCAAATACACTGGTACAGGAGAGTTCACTGTAATCTCAGGTCATAGTAAAATGAACGACCATGTCAACTTCCATAGCACACTCATCCTCGTAGCCAGCATGTGTTGCCTGGTACTCTGCCATTACCGACTGGCACTGATCACTGAGGTCCGTGTAACTGTGAGCGTGTACTTGGGGAGAAATCAAAATCTCTTCTCCAGAACATGTAGCTTCTTGTGTTCACCACAGCCTTATCTCCTGCGTGTAGACTGTGTGTGAAGACAGGCTCAGGAGTACTTTTAGAACAGCAGAGGCTGTGGAGGGTTGGGTACCAAGGGACCTTCTAAAGGAGTGTGCCAAAGAGGTCTGACATGCTACAGTTTGCTCGAGAATATTCTTAATCATGTCTGCAGGGAATACCTGTTATTTGCTCAATGTTGAAGTTGAATAAACAGAGGGTTTCTAAAATTGGAATCACCTGGGCTATAAAGCGAGCACATGTAGAGAGGCAGCAGGAGGCACACCCCAGGGGCCTCCTGGTAGGCCTCATACATCACTCAGTTTCACACCAGGGATTTCCTCGGGCTTCTGTGTCCCTCAGGCCTGAAATACTGTCTGGAATCCCTACTTTCTGTTTTCTGTTGCTCAAAACACTGTATCTTGAGAAACTCTCAAGTCAGCCTAATCAGAAGTAGAAATCCAATAAAGAATCTAGATTAGTTTGTAAAATGCATATGCTCTTCGCTAAAAGTAATTCTAGCATAAAATAAAAGATGTGCCACAGTAAAAGAGTAACACAAATGGCTTTACTTGTAACAAGTCCTTTTCGTCATTAATGTTTACAACTTCCAGCCTGACAGCATTCCAAACATCATTGCCAGAGAGTGAGGGGCAGAAGGAAGGAGCGGAAGAGACGCGGGAAGAAAGGACATAGAGAGGAAGAAAGACAGAGACAAATCAGTAAAAGGAAAAGAAGAAAAGAGAATTCTCTGCATAACTTCAGTATCCTCATCAGATGAAACAACAGCCCAACGCTGCAGGCATCTCTCAAAATATTTCACTGTGGCACACTGAGATTCCGCCACAGGAACCAAGTCTCAGAGGCAGTAAAACTCAGCTACCTTCAAATAAATTTATTAAACCATTTATATGTTTATCCATGGGAAAGAAAAAGTCTAAATCAGCTACCTTTAGGAGAATATATTAAACTAATTAGTTTTAACACCAGCACAGCAGGGAAAACCAAAATAAAGCTGTGATGAGCAAATAAGCAAACCCCACGGTGGGGAAAGAAGACGCGAGACAAGGAAAAGACAAAAGCAGTCTATCATTTTATAAAAGAAGAGAAGTAGCAACAACCTTGCAAGAAACTGCCAATCTTATATATCCTGAAAACTGCATGATGGTGTATTCAGGAGAAAACATTTATTCAGCATGTTGGTTTATTTACAAGCATTCTATTTTGTGTTTGTGATTTTTGACATCATATTCATACATTTCATGTAATAGGCCATTCTTTTCAATGCCATTTCATACCCTGCTAATGCTACATGTATTTTATTTTGGAAATGTAAATATCTTGGCTACTTGTGTAATATCTTAGGTATCATTATGAAAGTAGCTCAACATTTTTTTCCCTTTACTTAGTAATTGAAACTCTAAATTTCAGGATTGCATTTAGAGCTGACGCCGAAAATATCCAGGAAGGAAATGGTTTCTTATTGCTACATAGGAAAGAAAGAAAATGTTCACATTAGGCTATATTTATGCTATACCAAACTACTGATGTCTGTGTGTGTGTGTGTGTGTGTGTGTATATATATGCCAGTATGTGTGTATGTGTGTGTATATGTATATGTGTGTATGTATCTGTGTGTGTGTGTGTGTGTATATATATATATATGCCAGTATGTGTGTGTATATGTGTGTATATGTATATGTATGTGTGTGTATATGTGTATGTGTGTATGTATCTGTGTGTGTGTGTATATATATATATGCCAGTATGTGTGTATGTGTGTGTATATGTATATGTGTGTATGTATCTGTGTGTGTCTGTATATATATATATGCCAGTATGTGTGTGTATATGTATATGTGTGTATGTATCTGTGTGTGTGTGTGTGTGTATATATATGTATGCCAGTATGTGTGTGTATATGTGTGTATATGTATATGTATGTGTGTGTATATGTATATGTGTGTGTGTGTGTGTGTATATATATATATATATTTTTTGAAACAGGGCCTCACTCTGTTGCCCAGGCTGGAGTACAGTGGTAGGATCATGGCTCACTTCAGCCCCAATCTCCCAGGCTCAACTGATCCTCCCTCCTCAGCCTCCTGTGTAGCTGGGACTGCAGGCACATACCACCATGCTCAGCTAATTTTTGTATTTTTAGTAGAGACGGGATTTCACCATGTTGCCCAGGATGGTCTCGAACTCCTGGGCTCAAGCGATCCACCAGTCTCAGCCTACCAAAGTGTTGGGATTGCAGGCAGGAGCCACTGCACCCTGCCGACATAAATATAAACACATTTGAACAATAGAGGTGCCTGCATAGTATTCAACTACTAGTACAATTTCTTGCTAAAATCTGAACTGATCACTTTCACCGACATCTATTTTTATTTTCTCTGGTATTCTTATATGTCATTTTCAGGAATAAGAAATAATCCACATTGCTTTTCTTAAAGAAGGTTTTTATTTCATTAAGAGAAATTCTGGTAGTATTTCTTGGATGATACTCTGTCATCCCACCTATTACAGTCATCATTAGAGCAAAATCAAGAGTGTTTTAAAAATCTGTGAGATACACTGTACCTTATTTATTCATTCATCAGCCCCTTTTCGAAATTTAATCTGAATCATTTTCTCTTTGGTTTGTCACCTCCCATCTAACAGATATTACTGTATTTTACAACATGCAGACCCATAGCATTCTATGTTCTGCTAAATGATGTAAATATATTTTAGAATTGATAGGTAAAATCTGCAACTAAATCTGCAACTAAATAAATGTCATAAAAAGCTAGTCCTTATGAGTAACAAGAATTAAAAGTGCTTCCAATAATGCTGTTTTAATATTTAGATAATTTAGATATCAATTATTCAATCACTTGACATAGATAAAATCTTTGAATGTATTATGGGCCTTTAGATGGGTTATCGCGTGGATCTTCTCTGCACGATAGACACCCATCTATATTTTCTAACATCATAAATTCAACATGATCGTCAAGACTGAAGACAGTTTGGAGACAGGTGCAAAGCCACAATCCCAATCTAAAACAGTTGGGCCAATGGTGTTTCAGTTCAGAAGTTTTCTGGGTCTAGAACGATAATGGGATGCATAGACTAGATGTCACAGAACATCCATGTGGGCATCTGGACAAGCACCAGGTAATAAAGAAAAGTTCCTGTTCAGCAAAATAATGAGTGTTTATAAAAATGTAAAATATCATTACACATCTTCATATCAATTGAGATAAAGTCTTGTTGCTGACTTAGTTTGAGTCAGACCAGGTTTTGCCACAAAGAGAATTATACGGGAAAAACATACCAGATTTTAGAGGCTTTAGGACTGTGGAATTATAAACAATGATTTATGCACATATACTGGTTTTAATGTATGGAGGTAAAAGAGCGGTGTTTGTTGAATACTTGTGACGCAGTAATATTTTAAGAAAATGGACCTTTGTTAAGTTGTAGAATCCTCAGAATGGGCCTTGTGATATATGAGTCACTCTATCTAGGTAACATACTCACCCCAAAAGTAGAGCCATCCTTGAGAACCCAGCTCCATTCCCAAGTCCTTTCCACCCACCATGATAGCCACCCCGTTCTGCTGAGGACACTTTCACTTGGTTGTATTTTTTTTATGCTTGTTAGAGGACCCAGAACAGCACCGAGATTCCAATAAGCAGCCAGGCGCGGTGGCTCACACCTGGAAGCCCAGCACTTTGAGAGGCCGAGGCCGGAAGATTGCTTGAACTCAGGAGTTCAAGACCAGCCTGGGCAACATAGCGAGACGTCGTCGCTATTAAAATTAAAAATAATTATAATAATTAGCTGGACACAGTGGTGCATGCCTGTAGTCCTAGCTACTTAGGAGGCTGAGGTGGAGGATTGCTTGAGCCCAGGAGATCGAGGCTGCTGTGAGCTCGATCATGTCTCTGCACTCAAGCCTGGGCAACAAAGTGAAACCCTGTCCCCAAAAATAAAAAATAAAGATTCTAATAAGCACTAGGTAAATATCAACTGTTGGTCAACTACCTACAGCCACTGGGTAGTTCTGGACTCCAACAGAGCTATTGCTTTTTTCCAGTCCAGTTTTGACGAGATCCACAGGGTAAGTAAGCCAGGTTTAGAACAATAAGGTTTATGGTGACTTAATAATCTGTTTTCACAAACTGTTCGTGTACCTGTGGCATACATAAAACAGAGAGGATAAGTCATAGAAATAACTTAGTCTAGACACATTTAAGCAAATTTATACATAAACTTAATGGGATATAAAAAATAACTCTTGTACATCTAGAGTGCTTTAAAATAACTCAATTATCAAATAGTAAAATTGAGCAAAACATATTAACCATATAAAGAACTTTTAAAAGCACACAAGCTTTTAAAATAAAATCAATGTGTTGATTTAAAACAAAAACTTTTTAAGGAATTTTTACTTAGAATTTCTATTTGCTAAGGTTTTTGTAGAGCTCCCTCTACTGTTCAAATATGAATATGCTCACTGTTTGAAACACAGAGGCTGCTAAAGATTCACATTAATAACCCGTGCAAGAACAGTCAAAAATGTGAATTTCCTCTCTTTTTACTTGAAGTCGTCTATCTAGTTTTATAGCCCTTCTCCTCAAATAAGAAAGTAAATATCTCTGTTGTACAGTTTATGGATACATAAATGTTATTTTCAGAATTCTGCCTCTCTCCCCACTTAATCAGTAAATATCTGCTAATTTTCTTACCATTTCATGTATGACAAAACTGTATCATACAGAATATAAGAAAAAATGTTCTAAAATTTATGTAATGGAGATTAAAGAAGTCTTAAAATATCATGTGCTTCATAACTCCAGAAGATGAGAGATCATATTTGCACAGGTGATATAAAATTATGTAAGGTCTTTTTATCTGTAGCATGTATAAAGACTTACAGTTCCTGTGTGAGTCAAATAAATGTTAAATATTATGCAGTGTTATTGAAAAGAAACCAGGAAATACTAATACAGCATTAAATTCACAAAAGAAAACATTCTCAAAGCCATATTTGTATGTGTAGGTCATGTTAGTGGTTAGGAGATAAGATTCTACCAGAATACATGTAGTGAGTGGTAATGTTTCATTTTATTGTGACAATGTGTAAATTTCAGATTGTTCTTTGTTTAAAATAATATACAGAATTTTTCCAACTGTGATTAAATCACAAGCAATAAAATATAGGAAGCCATAAAATATCTTTTCAATAAAATTACCAGAGTAACTATGAGACCTAGAGGTTTTTATACCAAGATACTGAGAAACAAAACAGTAGTTAACTTCATGAGATAGAATTATCACGGTGTAAAACTCCAATTAAGATAATGGTAGAGTTTATTCATTTAACAAATCAAGAGACAAAGAACAGTATAGTTCACAGGAGTTAGGGAATAACCTGCAGTAGTTACATATTTCTCTATGAGTCCCAAACTCATAGTTAACATTACATAATTAATTAGCCAGGAAGTACTAAGCCTGTTTAAGTTAAATTATATTACTAGTTTGTAGAAATAGAAGGTAGTTTCTAGCTGATTTCTCCATTTTATGTACAGGGGGAAGAAAAGTCACATTTTAGAAGGCTGATTTTTTAAAAGCATCATCTGTATTGCATGGCATATTTAAAATGTACAGAAATGAAAACAATGGAAGTAAATTACTAAAGACAGGCCATTAAAAAAGTGTTGAATTTTGAGGTGGGAGGATCACTTGAGCCCAAGAGCTCAGGTTCAGCCTGGATATCACTGATGTATTCTAAAGATTTTGGAAAGCCTAGATATGCAACTATATCCTCTACAATGTAGTCATGTAAATGTTATAACACCTTAAGAAGTGACATTGTACCTGAAGTATTTGATAGAAACGCTTCCTATAAATACTATGTGGCACTTACTATGGTCAAAGACTGCCATAAACACTGTAAGTACACATTTTTTGAATTATTTTAACAGGCAGGACTATCACTAACCGCATTTTAGAGATAACAAAACTGAGGCACAGACAGGTTTTTAAAAATCTGAGATCCTGAGCAGCTAGTAACTAGGGAAGCTGATATTTAAACCTGTGCATCTAGCTTCAGACTCGGTATCTTTACACCATCGTCATCATCTCTCTCTACTCGTGCCTGGGGAAGGGTGGTTGGATTTTTCTTCCTTTTTTGTTTTTGTCTGTGTTTTTTAATGAAATCGTGAGGTTGGAACTGGATCAGTCTGAACCACGAAGTGAGTCCTGGCGCTCACTGGAGGAAGCTAAGAATTGTATTCTCCATCGTCGACATTTTAGTCAAAATGCCATTTACTTGAACAGTGTGCGGAAACAATGCATAAACAGGTTAATCTGATTTCTAAAAGCCTTAAGGAGTCCTTACTTCCCACCTATAGATATTCTTATGTCAAAATGAATATGTCAAAAAGTATGTAAGTCTCTGAGAATGATTGCGAAACTTGGGGCATACGTGTAGATATATATCTTTCAGGAGGACTCCATCACTTTATTCTGAGTCACAGACTGATGTATGCTGTTAACATACATCAGTTAAACACAAGGCAAATTCATCTCCATCCGCACTTACCTGTTTCCATAGATTCTGTCCATCACAGTCTCGGGACACACTGAACTGGGTTGTTCCATAAACATGCTGTGGAATCTTGGAACGCTATGTCCCCAGCTCCTGTCCCAGGCCTTTTGCTATTGACACCATAAACTTCTCTTCCTACTTTTGCTTTTTGAGGTATTAGCCTCTTCATGTGTGTAGCAGGAATCCAGCAAACAAAAAAATGTTGGTTTTTGTTGGGCTCGTTTTGTAAGGATTGAATCAATTTTAATTAGTTAGTTTAGCACTTCCATGTTGCCTGGGACAGGGTCAGTATCAACTCTCCCTTGCTTTTGTGTAGTGAAAAGGCTATGGATTTGAGGTCAAATAGATCTGGATTAGGACCGAAATTCTTTTTCGTATCAGCCATGTGATTTGGGCAATTTCGCTGGTATCTCTAAGACTCAGTTTCCTCTACAAAAACTGGGATTGGTAATAGCTACTTAACAGTGTGGTTTTAATAAATCAATTTTAAAATTATCTGAAAGTGCCCTTTTGAAGTTCAATCAGAGCATTATCAAACTAACCCACTTAAGAGTCAGCTGGTGCTCTAAGGAATTGCAACTTTGTTTGATTTACTATTTACTATCGATTAGAACCATACTGTAAAGTTTCACGTTAATTTTGTGAAGATTGACAAATAACAAATGTTTTCTGTCCTGCAGAAAAAATAGTTTTCAATTTTTTTTTTTTTTGCTTGTAGTATGTCAACCAATCTTATATCTAATTTTATAACATGATTCCAGAGTTTTATTTTTCATCACTGACTCTATATTAGGCAGCCTATTTTTTTTTGAACCAACAGTATCATCCTGCTAGTTCCCTTAATAATTTGTAAGTTTTAAAATCTTTGATGAGGGCTCATCATATCTACTTCTAACCTTGCACAGTTTCATAGGAGCAGTGAGTACATGCAGAAGCAGCATTTGGCTGCCTCATTCCATGGGCACTTTTTGGAATGATCCACCACATGGGGAAACTTGCTCTCTTCACTGCATGAAATGTTCTTCAGTAACGCTTCCTCCTATTATCCCAACCATCCTCTTTGGCCTAGTTTAAATGCTTTCTCCTTCAGGAAGTCTTACTAATTCCTCAAATCAGAAGTGACTGCTCTCTGAGTTCCCACAGCATTTTCTTTGTCATTGAAATTAATCATGGTTATTTGTGTGTGTGTCTTAATTCCCCTGATGAACTAGAGGGTATTTGAGAGCAGAGATGTTATCTTGTTCATCATTTAATACACACTATTTCCTGTCCTGTGCTTTTCCTTAGCATACATAGAGTAATAAATGTCTGTTTATTAGAATTAAGCATGAAAAACTATGAAATAAACCAATTAAACCCTGATTAAAAGTCAAAATAATTCAGTTTTGTGCGAATGAGTATAACAAAATCAGGTAAATAATCACCAGTAAAATATAGAAAGTAGAAAAGTACAGAGGTATTTCATTAGATAACCACATACATTTATAAAGCTCTTATTATTTATAGTTAAAATAATTAGAAAAATATCATAACAAGTAAATCCATTCTGGAGATCATTCTCTTTATGTATCACAAACTTTGAATCACATAAAAACTTTCAATGATGTTAGCAGGAGTAGGTTTCTATACCTGAAACAGTATTCCCTGTATAGCTTTAAGTTTTAGAAAAATATAAAGAAAACCTTTTAATATTGATTGCCAAGAACAAATTTATCACCACTGACAGTGTAATATGTGGTAAATCACATCTCTTATGCACATGAGTTTTTCTGCCTGTAAAATGAGAGTATACCCCCTTCCTATCATAGAGAAACATTATGAATGTGAGCTAGGCCAAATCTCCTTGAGCTTCAAGGAGAATGAATTATATACACCTGTGTAATAGAACAGGGCTTCGCAAACTTTAGTGTGTGTACACATCACTGGGGAATCTTGCTACTGTGCACATGCTGAGTTAATATCTCTAGATGGAGCCTAAGAGTCTGTGTGATACCATAAGCTCCCAGGTGCCGCCAGCGCTGCTGGTCCGCGGACTGTCGTTGGAGGAACAAAATTAGAAAACCTATTTAAAAACTGTCCTTCCTCTTTGAATGTTGATTTCCTTCTATCTAGCCCTTCAAAATTTGCCCTTATCATTCCATAAACTTGTTAAGAAAGTGAAAAGACATTTTTCTATTTCTTGGTCAGTGAAACTGAGAGAAAACAGAAAAATGTTTGTTTCAGATATTAGCCCCCTTCCTGATTTTGGAAAGCATCCGAAAAAAATTAAGTATTTTTCAAGAGGTAGGGTCTTGCTAAGTTACACAGGCTGGACTTGAATTCCTGGGCTCAAGAAATCTTTCTGCCTCAAAAACTCAACATTTTTACAATACCTTGATACTTCCCATTTCTTTCCATTTCTGTACAGTTTTAATATGCAGTGCAATATGGAAGATCATTTAAAAATGGAAAAATTTTGGAGGTAAATTCTAATATTTTCTTCTCTCCTAATACTATAAAATATGTCTTTATATTACTAATATTTATAGTTAGTATATAATGTTTTATGAGAGCCCAAAAGTATGTACAGAATTTTCATAATATTAAAACAACTATAATTTCATGGTATAGTATAATCACCACGCTAATTATACAGTTTTTGAAAATGTTCAAACTGGTTATCAAGGAATTATAAAATGGCATTTTACTTGTCATGGGAAAACATTTTTGCCTCTTTGGAGGTAGAAGCATGAGACAATAAATTTGAGAGACCTTCCCCCTTTGGGGCCAAAAATTACAAGCTGTTCTCTATAGAAAGACAAGCAATTCATTCTTTATCTTTGTTTCCAAAAGGTTAAAGAAATATTTCTTTTCTGTTCATACCTATAACTTGTCCAAACCAAATGCTAATATGCCAGGGGCAGTTCTTTTAAAATTCATATTTTAACCTGCAAAATGTCAATCATATAACAATCTCCACAATAAGCCCCTCAGTAAAAGAGCGAAAGAAATTTGATTTATTTGAGTTTTTAGATTTGTGGGGAGAGACAAAGAGAGAGAGAGGATTTTAATGACTACCTCTCATTTTGCCTAGAATATGCTATCATTTTTTTTTAGAGTAAGGTGCTCTCAAGTTATTAGTGCAAGGAGTAGAAGATTTTATAATACATTAAAGTAAATTTAAAAATTGGAAGAATTTCAGCATAAAGTGGATTTTGCATAAACATATATTTAGGGAATCTGATTGGAATTTCACCATTGAGAAGATTCCATAAGTGTGTTAATCATACAGTTATTCTAATTCCATGTGTGACATATGTTTAATTAACTGAAGGAATTATTATACTTTAAAAGTACCTGTCATGAGAAGCATCATGGTTCATGTTAACTTTTATTGAATTACTTAGCAAACACAAATATAACGTGCCAGTAGTAATGTCATAACATGCAGTAGGCATATCATATACTGATATGAGCCCTTCTTAGGAGCAACGGACTGCAAAAGTGTCAGCATGGCTCACTTCACTCAGGTGCCTCTTTACATGGAGGATTGATGATGGATGATATAATACTCTCACTCCTGGCAATTCTTGAATGCAAGAGTCTTGAGACTGTGACCCTATATAAGCTTTAAATCCAATCAGTGTGTTCTGTTTTAATCTAATTTTCTAGCTCTGCAAAGCATTCCATGTTGTCAGTAGGCCACATATCACTGGTGTACTACTGGTATAATCACAAATCAGGTGGCCTACATTTTGCTGAGGTTTTAAGAGCTTCCAAAAGCAGATTGAGAACATGTGTTTATTTTTAAATCTCATTTTTAAAAAAATATTCATAATACTTTACTTTTATGTTTTGTTTCTCTATTATTTTTACAGTTTAAATCATTTTCAAATTCATTCATTAGTGTTTATATTTAAATTGACTATGTACTTTATACTATAGACTATGCTAAGATACTAGTTATATAATGAGGAGTAAGATGGACACTAGATCATGTTATCAGCTGGCTCACAATCCAGGGGTTCTTACAAACAATGAGGCAAATACAACAGGGTTCCATAAAAAGCAGGAACTCGGAACTGGAGGGTGCTATTGAACCAGGACCCTTGGAAGAAGGCTGGTGTTAGAGGCTTCTCAGAAAGAGAGGCTTCTCAGTGGTAACTGGAATAGAATAATCAGGCTTAGCTAGAGGAGGAGACAGCAATGGGCACGATGGTCATTCTGAGCAGAGGAAGCACAGGTGCAGTGAAGCACAAGCAAGGAAGACAGAGTTTCCAAGGAGAGAGAGGACCCCGGTGAGACGCAAGGCAGTAAGCAGGTAGAACTCCTAGAAGCAATCGGGACCCAGAGAAGGAAGCTTTAGATATGACAGATGATCAGGTCTGAGTTTTAGTCTATTTAGTTTATTATCAATTCACTGGTCGCATGATGGAGTATCACTTGGCAGAAGGTCTGTAACCACCGGGGGATGATCCGGGGGCTGGGCCAAAGCTGTAATCCGTGATCAAAAATAGACAAAACTGACCCATGCAAAGTTAGAGTTTCCCAAATCCACTTATTTATTTTCTAGACCGTTTTCTTTTCTCTCTAGATGCATTTTCCCTCCCAGTAAAAACAGTTCCCGTTTTTCACCTACCCAAACTTTCCTGATGCCTTTCCCATTTTAAGCAAATTCCGCTATCTCACGATCTCCCGCTCTCTGTCCTTCCACCCACCGCTGTTCCTCTCCCTGCCTCCCTCCCTCCCCTTTTTACACACTTACATGTGAGTGTGCACACAAGGATCCACGCGTACAGCGTCAGAGTCTGACAAATCGTTTGCACTTACCAACTGTGACATCTTCATGTTACCATGTTAACTCCATTCTGCCTTTGGGTTTTAATATCCATCTTTGAAACCGTGGATGAAATCCTCTTAGACAGCTGCAGCGTTAGCAGGATATCCACTTCGGGTCCTGGAATTAGCCCTAGAATGAGACATAGTATTTTTTTACCGACTTTTATCTTGGTTCACAGTGGTATCTAGAATAGCCAATTAGATGACATTAGTCCTATTTGATTCGATCTAAATTTCTAATTTAGAAAAAATATCTAGGTAGGTCTATAGTTAAAATATTTAGGAGGGATTAGAGATCAAAGTCCTAAATTAAGTGTTGAAATAGCTTGTATGGTCTCTGGCAACACTCTTGCTTTTATCTCTAAAGATGTTAGATAGGAGAGACGGTTTTACAGAGGAAACAGAGGGAACACGGTGTTTGTCTCTGATTCATAAGCTTTCTCTTATTCTCTGTCTCTTCCAAAAATAAAGCAGAATTTTGAGAATTTGTCCATTCTGCCACTGGGTGTTAACATTCGTTCACATTAAGGCGGGACTTTTAGAAGCAGGAGAAACTCCTTTCCTAATGATGTTCAAGCACATCTGGCAGTCTTTGGTTGACTGCAGTGGGGCGAGTGAACAATTTGAGAACATTTAGAAAGAGGAAAGATTGTTCAGCCTTCCATTTCCTGGAAGAAATGAGGATAAGTGGGCTGCGGTTCTGTGATCAAACAATTATAATAGTCCTTACTGGGGAAGGGGCTGCCTTGGCAGGCAGTTTCTCACAGAAAAGTGGTCTAGTAATTTGTCCTTATTTTCTGTAGAAAATATTTTATTTTTTAGGTCTGATCTAGTTCCTTAATATTTCTAGTTTGTTGCTCATTTATTTGAATCTGCCAAATATTCCTTCTTTCTTCACTTTTATTTCCCATGATTGAATATTATCATTTTTTGAATGGCTACTTTCCAAATTTCCATTGATTTTTTTATTGCAAATTCTTTCCATTATCCCTTTCTGTACTTCATTATTATCTGAATGATAACATCATAGCACACAGAGGAAAGGAAATTAAAATATCAAGAATCTCTGAATCCTTGTCTTTAGAATTTAGACAATAGCTGATTATGCTGGTCACATGTCCGTCTATTCTAATACTTTCAAAGAATCTACTTTTTGGGAATCTAATCTTCAATATAAATTCTGAGTTAGAATTTTTGGGATCGTGTTACACACATAGAAAATGAGAGTATTGGCCAGGCGCGGTGGCTCATGCCTGTAATCCCAGCACTTTGGGAGGCTGAGGCGGGCAGATCACCTGAGGTCAGGTGTTCAAGACCAGCCTGGCCAACGTGGTGAAACCCTGTCTCTACTAAAAATACAAAAATTAGCCTGGTTTGATGGTGGGTGCCTGTAATCCCAGCTATTCAGGAGGCTAAGGCAGGAGAATCACTTGAATCTGGGAGGCGGAGGTTGCAATGAGCCGAGATCACGCCACTGCACTCCAGCCTGGGCAACAGGAGTGAAACTCTGTCTCAAAAAAAAAAAAAAAAAAAAAAAAAAGAAAGAAAAAAAAAAGAAAATGAGAGTGTTATTTTTATTCTCTGTAATCTAACAATTATTTGATAATTATTCTTCAGTAATTATTCAGATTAAATCAGGAATTGGCACTTCCACATTTCTAGGGACACCACACCTTGTAAATTGTAAGTGGTTTGCCTTGGAAGAAAGGATGAAAGGAGAGGAAAAGGGAAGAGGAGGAAAGGAGGAAATAAAACATGACTTCTTTGTATTGATCTCAGGAAGACCACAAGCAGTCTGTTAATACTCTTTATAACAGAAACTGTGGGGCACATCTCTCCTGGCAGGATTTATTTTTTGGAGGCTTCACACACAATCAGAGCAGAGCATAATTATTAGAGAATAAATCTCTTGTACATAACACACCTTGATATGTTACCACATGGTATCTTTTTTAAATGTAAAAACTACATATCTCATTTTTTAGGGAATAAAGTAATGCTTTGGGGAAGATTGCCCCAAAAATCTCTCTATCAGCAAATAAAAAAGATACTTTTCTTTTTTTTTATTTTCTTTATCCTCCATACCCATCTCCATAATGAACTGGGAGACAGAATTACTTTGTGGTTCTGTAAGCAATGACCTTACACAGCTTTACCTCAGAAACGAATGAACTTTGCTGACATGGGACAAAGTCTCAAAATTGTACTCCATTTTTGTACATGTTATTGTTTACACCATCCTAGCAGAAACCGTCCAGATCAAAGAGCCAGCATACCGTCTTTAATTAACGTTGTTGAGTTGTTAGCAAATCCAAAAGCACTTTATACATGCTTCAATGACACCTGAAATGTAGCCAGTGACACCACAACATGAGTAAGTGCTTGTATTTAACTAAATTAGAAGCAATTTAACACTTTCTATTTTTTTATTTTATTTTTAAATTTTTTAAATTATACTTCAAATTCTAGGGTACATGTGCACAATGTGCAGGTTTGTTACATATGTATACATGTTCCATGTTGGTGTGCTGCACTCATTAACTTGTCATTCGTATTAGGTATATTTCCTAATGCTATCCCTCCCCCCTCTCCCCACCCCAGGACAGGCCCCAGTGTGTGATGTTCCCCTTCCTGTGTCCAAGTGTTCTCATTGTTCAGTTCCCACCTATGAGTGAGAACATGCAGTGTTTAGTTTCCTGTTCTTGCAATAGTTTGCTGAGAATGATGGTTTCCAGCTGCATCTATGTCCCTACAAAGAACACAAACTCATCCTTTTTTATGGCTGCATAGTATTCCATGGTGGATATGTGCCACATTTTCTTAATTCAGTCTGTTGTTGATGGACATTTGGGTTGGTTTCAAGTCTTTGCTATTGTGAATAGTGTAGTAATAAGCATACGTGTGTGTGTGTGTCTTTATAGCAGCATGATCTATAACCCTTTGGGTATATACTCAGTAATGGGATGGCTGGGTCAAATGGTATTTCTAGTTCTAGATCCTTGAGGAATCACCACACTGTCTTCCACAATGGTTGAATTAGTTTACAGTCCCACCAACAGTGTAAAAGTGTTCCTATTTCTTCACATCCTCTCCAGCACCTGTTGTTTCCTGACTTTTTAATGATTGCCATTCTAACTGGTGTGAGATGGTATCTCATTGTGGTTTTGATTTGCATTTCTCTGATGGCCAGTGATGACGAGCATTTTTTCATGTGTCTGTTGGCTGCATAAATGTCTTCTTTTGAGAAGTGTCTGTTCATATCCTTTGCCCACTGTTTGAAGGGGTTGTTGTTTTTTTTTCTTGTAAATTTGTCTGAGTTCTTTGTGGGTTCTGGGTATTAGCCCTTTGTCAGATGAGTAGATTGCAAAAATTTTCTCCCATTCTGTAGGTTGCCTGTTCACTCTGATGGTAGTTTCTCTTGCTGTGCAGAAGCTCTTTAGTTTAATTAGATCCCATTTGTCAATTTTGGCTTTTGTTGCCATTGCTTTTGGTGTTTTAGACATGAAGTCCTTGCCCATGCCTATGTCCTGAATGGTATTACCTAGGTTTTCTTCTAGGGTTTTTATGGTTTTAGGTCTAACATTTAAGTCTCTAATCCATCTTGAATTAATTTTCAAATAAGGTGTAAGGAAGGGATCCAGTTTCAGCTTTCTACATATGGCTAGCCAGTTTTCCCAGCACCATTTATTAAATAGGGAATCCTTTCCCCATTTCTTGTTTTTGTCAGGTTTGTCAAAGATCACATGGTTGTAGATGTGTGGTGTTATTTCTGAGGTCTCTGTTCTGTTCCATTGGTCTATATCTCTTTCTAGGGGAACTTGGGAAGACATCTGAATTGAGGATTTCAATTTCTGCTGTATTTGGATTTAGAAGTAAAAAGCACTAGCATTTATTTGGGTAATCTTAAACCTTATCATAATCCCTATATAAAGGATTACACCATTATTAATATATGAAGAATCATTCACAAATGGTGAGATAAGAAATAAGTCCTGTATCATTAAGACACTTCAAAAGCTAACAAAGAACAGGTCTTTTGTCTAATAATGTCCAATCCCTCCACAGATGTTTTACACTGCTTTTCTCCTGCCTTCCTTCCCATGCACTTCAACTGTTGTTTCCCTTCTGTTTTAACTTTCAAATTTCCTTCTCTACTACTCTAATACAAAACTAGTGTTTTTCCAATTAATAAGAGCAGAGAAAAGAGTCCAGTTGTTTAAAACCTGACTCTGTCACTTACCGGCTTGGGAACTTAGACAGGTTCACCTGTCTGTGCCCCAATTTCTTTGTCTGTAAAACTAAACCAGTAATAAAAATATTGTGGGGTCACCATGAGTGTTAAATAAATCTTCATGGGTGAACATCTGGGCCAATGCCTGGTACACTTGAACATTAGCTGTTGTCATTTTTATTACTATTGACTCCTTCTCAATCAGCATTCAAATATGTGCTGAAGTATATATCATTAGATTAAACCATAGTTCCACGTTACTCTCGTGTCTTGGGTCTCTACTCATTTTCTCAGTCAAGCTTCCCAATAAAATTGTCCACACAGGCTGGCTTCACCTCTCACCCCCAATTCATTTCTTCATATCCTCCAACTCTCTCCCTGCTCCCAAGGCTACTCTACTGAAACTGTTCTTTTTAGTTCATTTGTAACCTTTTGCTGTCATGCCAATTGACTCTTCAATCATCACCCATCTTGATCTCTCAGCAGCTTTTCACGTAGTTGTGTAGTTGGTGTGCTGTCTCTTGGCCTCCACAGAGCCTCATTCTTGCTCCCACCTGCTACTTCTCCATCTCCCTTGTCTTCCTTGATGGTTCTTTATTCCCTTTTCATAGTGTTGTCTTACCCCAGCAATCTCACGAGTCCCATCGCTTCAGCTATCCACCATAGCAGATGACGTGGCTTTTTTCTCTTCTTTCAAGCTACAGGCCACTATATTCAACAGCCTCCATGGCATCCGTAACTAGACACCTAAAGGAATTTCATACTTAATATTTAAGCCTAAACTAGTAATCCTTTCCCCCAAACCTACAATCTCTCCAGCCTTCTTCATTTGATGAAACGGCCACTTCATACACAGTGTGGCTGAAAACAACTTCACCCTTTCACTACTCTTGCCCGTGTAAAATCCACCGTGCTAGTCAGGTAATTTTCTCTGGAATACATCTCTTGAAAAATCATACCAAGTCTCTCTAGCACTATTCTTCCCAACTTACTTCGATCACTTTGGATTTCTTCCTGGACCACTAACTTTGCTCCCTATATTCTCTTTTATATTCTGCTAGTAACTCCCTCTGATCCTTCCTCCACAAACAGTCATCTTTTAAAAATAGAAATTGGATCATATTACCATCCTGTGCAAAATCCTTTCAATGGCTTCTTGCTGGAACTGTAATAAATAAAAGATAACATCTTTACTACAGAATTTTCTGTCCCAAGTCAAATTCATGTATTTCTAGTACACTTTTTGAATTCATTCTATTTTTTTTTTTTTTTTTTTGCATCTTATGATTTATTTTACAGTTTGGAGCTATGTTTATTTATGCTTTTATGTTTTATTTACTCTTTCTCTTCTTAAACTGTAAGTACCATGAAGTCACAGAACGTTATTTACTAAATCTGTAATGCTACTGGTTCAATAAATATTTATCGAGGAAATGAGTAAATGATTGAAGGAAACTTCCACAACTAATTCTACAGAAAAAAAAAACCAAAAAAAAACAAAAACACATGTCAACTATGCTATACTGCAAATATTACCTGAGAAAGAGTGAGATTTTATCTTAATTATTTCAAAAATCTTAACTTAATCTCTTGGTTCATATGTTTGAGGGGAAATTTCATGTGTAATGTGTTTACCTGTTAAGACCAGATGGAGGTCAGCTGGAGCCATATGCCTTAAATTTGGAAGCTGACAAAATAGGGCATGAGTTTTTATTGCCCCTTTCAAAAAAGGTATGACTTTGGTTGAGTTACAAAAAAAAAAAGAAAAGAAAAAACAAAAAACTTTGAGTCTGTTCTCTCAGATAGAAAATACCACCTGCCTTAACCAACCAGTATGAAGATGAAATTATTTATGGCATAAACATATCAGTTGACACTCAAATACCAACCTGATTCCCCTTTTCAGACAGGGTCTGTTCTCTGGCAGCAAGTACTTTGATTTAGCTGTCATCCTCACACTGTTTGCTAGAGGCCACCTAAAGAGGTCCCCAACACAAGGAAGAGGGTAACAGACCAGCTGGTGGCTTGAGTATCCACTCATTTCTGCCTGTACTCTGCTCCCAATTTAGAATATTAGTAGGAAACTTCTCTTGGGAGCTGTTATATCATTTTTGTAGTATTTGAGTTTGGTTTTTCACTATTGAGTATATGTTTATTTGAGTTTTCTTATCAAAGTCATTAGTCATTATTATATTATTAATTTGATTAATTTTTTATTTGCCAGAGCCCAGTTGCTCTTTCTTAGATTCTCTCCCCCAGTCGCTAACCCCAACTCCTGGTTGTTTTTTTCTCTTGGTCTGACAATATCTTCAGTTCTCCGTTGATTTTTGCCACTTGATCTTATGGCCTACTACGTGATCATACCATTTGACCATGGCTAAGCTTCAGTAGCTAAGGTAATTCATTTTAAATATCTTACTCTACTTTGTGAAGACACTGCTGTAAAAACATGATATTCAGGACCTCAGCAGTAAGAAAGAATTTGGGAGAAAATTAAATTATTTTTCCCTCCTATTGGCCAACAACAACCCTTTTAACTCCCAAGAGTAAATATGTCATTATCTGAAAAATAGAGGCCCTTTATTTTAAAATACCAAGTGTTGTTCAACGTTTTAAACCTAGGTCCAGTTTGAAAAACAAGAATTAATGTACCGCCAATTTGTTTGATAATATGTTTCTAGATACTGCTTGTCTATAACAAAGATGATAAGAAGTGACCTTTTTTTCCATAGCAGTAACCACAAATGCTTAAAAGTTCTGAAAGATAAAAAAAATTAGAGACCTTGGGCTAGTTTTATATTTCTGGAAGTTCAATAGATAAAGCATCATGAATCCTTTTCTGAGACTAGAACAGTATCAACAGCAGAACAGTAGTTCTGATGATCTAGTTCAAAAGCCAAGAAGTCATTTGCTTGATGATTGTGGTTGACTAGATAAAGCTTTCAAAATATGCAGCTCATAAGAAAAATAACAAACGAGGCACTTGACAATGTTGTGTTTGGAGGTACTGCCCTCGGGTCCTCACAGGGCTCAGAAATTTACAGTATAATATAAATGCATAAGGTAGCAAAAAGAAACATATATAAGGAAATACAGATTTGAGTGCTGATTTGTATAGTATAAGTTTGTATCTAAGTGAAGAAAAAGCTTGTGATAGGTAGAGCTTAGCAAAGATTGTCTTACCCAGGATACTTTTAATTTTTTAAGAGTATAAGAAATGGTTTGGTGGAAAGTAAAAGGGGAGAAGGAGCACACATTATGGCATGCAAAATGGATATTCAGAAAAAGAGGAAGGAAGGTTTAGCGAAATACAGAAGTAGCCTGAATGAAGAAGGGAATTACCCAAGCACCCTGAGCAACATGGCAAGACTTTGTCTCTAAAAACAGTAAAAAATTCAGCTAGGTGTGGTAGCACATGCCTGTGATCCCAGCTACTCGGGAGACCGAGGTTGGAGGATTGCTTCAGCCCAGGAGGCCAAAGCTACAGTGAGCTATGATCATGACACTGCATTCCAGTCTGAGTGACAGAGGAGATCCTGACTCAAAAAATTAGTCATGGGAGCCATGGCGGTAATGGAGAAGAAAAGATCCTGTTCAGGCAGGCTAAATAAAACTAACTCATTGTTTTAAATTTAAGGAGTTGAATCTTAATTCATGCACAATACAAAGTCATTATAGACACTTCAGCAGATTAACTGAAAGAGGAGAAAGAAAAGATTGGTTTAAAATAGATTAAATTTACAAAGTTTCATGGTCTTTGCAATAATTTTCAAGATATATCAGGACATTTGTCTCTAATTTTATCATGAATTTGTGTCTAAGTCACATTAAAATTATTACAGTAATTGGAGCATGAGATGAGTATGGCCTGAAGTAGGCTGGAAGAACTGAATTGAGTCATTGTGAAGAAGACACAAAACTTGGTGATTGATGGGACATGAAGAGGGTCAAAAGTGACTCCTAGGTTTCTGCCCAAAGTGAAAAGGAAAATGGTGATGCCATTGACCTGTCCTGAAAACTAATTAGTCTGATTTTATTCTTAACATTAAATTAAGTGAGTTGGAGTTCCTTAAAGAGAGAAATTATTGGTATCATAAATCCAAAACTGCTCATCTCCTTTAAAAATGATTCTTCTTGAGTTCCTCCATAAGACTGACCCTTCAAATCAAGCATCAGATTTTGTGGTTGATTTATAGTAATGACATTTAAATGCCAGATGTTTAGCCTGCTAGTAATATTTATGAAAGGATGTATATTCAGGAATAGAAAATTCTACTAGGTTGCACAGGAGAATTCAGTTTTTCAAAAATGCTGTTTCTCTTTGTGAAACAGAAAATTGTCATGCAATGTATTTTTTAATTGAAATACTCAGCCATAATTGTACACGTGCATTATGATGTTACTTGTAGTAAATTTTAAAAATCTTTCTCCCTCAAATAAAGTGTAAACAAATCTAAAACAAATAGAAAAATTAAAGAAAAGCAAATATACCAGAACAGTTTACTGGAGTTAATTTGATTCAGTTAAGTGTATAAGAATAAATTTAAGACAATTCCTTTCAAGTTATATGTGAGATATTTCAATTCGTATATTTATGGTTTTCTGCTTGCAATCATAGTGGTGGTGGTCAATATGGTTAGGGTCACATTTAAAGCAGTAGCAATGGTGGTAGATGGATTAACTGGGAGACAGTGTGTTCAGAATCTCAGTAAGTCACTTCAGCTAACACAAATGTTGACTAGCAACTTTTCCTAACATGTGAGCCTGTGGATTGCTGTATTATGACAGCTCTATTTTTATTTACTTTTTTGCTACATAGAACAAGTAGTTCCTAAAATGTCAAGAAGAGTCACAACAAACTACTATAAAATGTTTCCTTGGTGTGCGTTTCAAAAAAAAAAAGGCAAAAAAGAAAAAACAAACAAAGAAAAACACCTGACTTGCCTGCTGGAGTACGGAACCGAGCTCCAGGCCAAAATCAAGTTTTGGTCCCCAGAGTGCCAGGAGGCAAAACATGAATACCTTATGCAGTGTTCCCTTGTAAATATCACATGGATTTGAGACTCCCCTGAGGATAGAGGCTGTAATGTTTTAACTATGTGTTTCCAGAGTTTGTCTCAGCATCTGACTCACGAGTGGTGCTTAATAAATATTCGGTGGAATAAATGAATTAGCAAATGAGAACAGCGCTTAGTTGCAGCAGAACAGGAAGAAAAAAAATGTTGAGGTGAAATTCTTCCCCATAGCTCTGACATATGACATAAATAGACACATTCACACACACAGGCAAACACTTTCTGGAACATTCTGCATTGCTGTTCTTAGAATTTAAACACCAAATACAGTGACTCCTTCTTGGGTGTTAACCTACCTGACTTCTCACAACATTTTAACATGTTAACTCTTCATTTTCTTGGACTCTCTCTTTTTGGTTTTTCCGCAACTCGATTCTTTGCCAGTTTCCCTTCCTCTCAATATTTTCTCTGCCCTTCACTGTCTCTTCAATAACCACTCCCCAAATGTTGATTTCCTGAGTATTTCTACTGAGTCTATTTGCCCCACCTTTCTGTCAGTTTCTACCCCGTATATTTATTTATTGTCATGGTTTCAATTCCTGCTATGTGCAAAATCAATGCCTTTAGCCCTAAATCTACTATAACCCATATGCCTTTATTTCCAACTGAACAGTGGATCTGAATTCTATTCCAAACCTAATTTCAGATACATTTGACTGAGTCATGCTTTTTCTTTATTATCATCACAATCCAATTATGAATTCAGCTAAAATCTTAGGGGTTATTTTCAAGTGGTTTTCTGTTTTGTCTTCTTTATGTAAAAACCACCCGAACCCTTTCCTTCATCTGGGATAGCTCTTGAATTTCCCAAGGCCACCTTATTCAAACTCTCCTTGCTTCTATCTTAGCAGCCTTTCAATGCACCTGTTTACTCAAACCTTTGCCTACCCTGGCTTCCTCTCACTCTAATCTTTACTGTCTGTCACTCCCAGAAAACACATCATATCACCCCCTTCCATAAAATCTTCAGAAGATACACTTTTGTGAGCAGGAAATAGTACCAATGTAGCATTGCATGTAAGATGCCTTTTAATCTCACTGCAATCTATTTTGCCAAAAAATCTTCTGCCAATCCTGTTCTGCGTTGAATTGTTCTCCCCTTCCCTCCAAAATCATATATTGAAGTCTCAACTCCTAGTACTTCAGAATGTGACCTCACTGGTAGACAGGATCTTTACAGAGTTAATTTCATTAAAATGAGGTTAGTACGCTGGGTCCCTGATCCAATATGACTAGTGTCCTTATATAAGTGGGAACCTTGGACATAGAAACACTGAAGAAAATGTGAAAAGACAAGCGGAAAACGCAGCCATCCCCACCCGAAAAAAGGAGGCTTGGAGAAGATCCTTCCCTCACAGGCCTCAGAAGGGACCAACCCAGCTGACATCTTGATCTGGAACTCGTAGCCTCCAGAACTGGGAGACAGTAAATATCTCACAGCCATCGAGTCTGTGGGACTTTGTTATGGCAGTCCTTGAAAACCAAGATAACTCCCAATTTTACCACTGCCATACACATAGGTACATAGTATCCACCCCCTGGCCTTGATAATAATATGCTCTGTGTGTAGGAGCGACTTTTCTCCTCTACCATTTGCATGGCACCTCAGGGAAAATCCAAGCTGTCTTCCTGCAGTATTTATCCTCGCGATCCTCAGAGCCTTGTGTGAAATTCACTGGTAAACATACCTCACGTTGTATCATATGAATAAAAATACTTCATCATAAGGCCTTTTTCTCATTCGACAGCAGTTCATTCATCACCTTGTGAGAGCCCTTTCAGAACCTGCCATCTAGCAAAGAAAACAATAACAACAAAACAATAATGAAAATAATAGCACTCGCTAACTCTCACAGTGCCTATTATGTGCCAGGCTGGGTTCCAAGCACAGATAGCATCACTGGCCTTGCTGTCTTTCTTTTCATGGATTTAGGCAATTTTTCCTCTGAGCAATGATGAAAAAATCATAAAACTGGAAATTAAGGGACTTTGTTTCACTATGATGTGTTTATTCCCTTTTTTGAAAAAAAAATTAATACAATTATATACTCCAGGCATTTTGTAAATTTTGATTGTGGATTTCAATGCCACATTAACCTGAAAAATATTGATTTCATGTTGGCTCACTAAAAATTTTCCTAGACAATTCATCACAGTGTGAAGTTTTCTTCTAATCCTGTGGTTCTCAAACTTAAGCCAGAAACAGAATCACCTCGAGTGGTTGTTAAAGCACCAGTTTCTGCGTCTCACCCCAGAGTTCTGATGCAACAGGTCCGCATGGGGTTGAATTTGTATTTCTGGAAAGATCCCCAGTGATGACTATGCTGCTGATTTAGGACCCACATTTTGAGAACAACTGATATAATCCATGATATTCAACTAAAAATTCTCATACCTAACAAAATTCACCAAAATATGTTGTTACTAACAAGGGAAGGGAAGACAAGCAGGTATATGACTGACTAAAAATAATCAACTAGTTGGCACCTTTGGAAAAACCACGTGGGTAATTTGTTAGTGGTGATGTCCACATGAGTTTACTTTTATTCCAAGTGTGTTTGGTAGAATTTGTCATCAGTTGGAAAAATGCCTATGTCTGTATGGATATGAGTATGCAGTACATTATATACATGTATATATCACAAAATAAATTCCCAAAAGCAATCTGATCGTAAATTTGAGGCTCTAATGGAGAATTCTTTTTTTATTATTATTCTGAAGAAAAAGCATACTTTTATTAAGTTGTCCTCCGTTAACAGAGGCATATGATTTTCTCAAAATTTGGTTACTCTCTGAGGCTCCCCCTAGTGTCCTTAACAGGATATGGATATAATATAGATAAACTTGGATTTTACACATTCAACAGTGAATTAGGGGTATATTGAAAGAAGCATAGTGCCGCTTTAAAATAGTCTTTACACAACACCAGTATTTTTTTAAAGTTTTCAGGATAATAACAAAATGAAGGTGGTGCTTAGCTTTAAAATTAATCATCTGCTGCAAAAGTGCACAGCTGAAGAATCATAACTGTGTTTATAGCAATAGGTACATTTAAATGGTCATTGAGAAGTTTTCATGTAGGTTGTATTTTACAGATGATGTGTTTTAGCCATAATTAGACGTTTAATTTACAAGACTATTTTCAAGTGCTTCAATATTTAAACAGATATGACACCTCATGCTGGAATTATCTTTCAAGAATTAGATCCATACATTTGTGGGTGGGTTTTCAGAAATTAGTTCTAGTTCTCAGTCTTTAAGTGTCTTCTATCTAGACCAGTGTCATCCAATAGAAATGTAACATAAGACACATATATAACCTGAAGTAGTTTTGTAGCAATATTTAAAATGAATTCAAAAAAATTAATAAAATAATTAACTTAGTATTTTGAAAGTTTTCAAATTATGATATGAATTTCACACTTATGGCACTTCTTAATCTGCCATTCCTCAATTCAAGTGCTCAGTGATGACATGTGGCTAGTAGCTACTATATTGGACAGCACAGTATTAGATCATGTGAGTTATTATTTCCTCTTGGGTGTTGGATTCAAAGAAAAATTGCGAGCACTTGTCATGGACTATGAGGTTTTACTTTAAGCTAAAGTACACTAATTTAAAAAGGAGTACCGTTCACAGATGCGAAGACATGATCCCAGGTTGTAGTGACTTTGCCACACTGATAGTGTCTCGAGAGAGCAGCCAGGAAAATCAACTCAGAAGCTGATGCTCAGATGGTCAGGGAATATGCAAATTGACAAACCTCACCTTGTGACTTCAAATGTGTTTATTTGAGTTTGCTTTATACCTTTGTAGAGCTAGAAATATGCTTCTTGTTAAATTGTTGCGCCCAGATACATGACACAATTGCTCCTTCATGTGGCACCAAACAAGGAAGGGTGGTAGATAGACTTCTGTCCGCTTTTCTTGTTATTATGCCCATTGCCCATCTAAAATGACTTTCCTTGAGCCCGAACACCCATTTCAAAATAACTATGTGAAACCATGTTCTTTATTTCTTTATGCTTTTATTGCTTTTTCTCCACTTAATGTGATTTTCATGAGATCAGGGGCTTTTCCTTTTCCTTTCCTATTTACTGGTGTATCAGTAATACCTGTGCTCCCAGGTGGTAGGTGCTTGCATTAGTCCGTTCTCACGCTCCTGTAAAGAACTGCCTAAGACTAGGTAATTTATAAAGAAAAGAGGCTTACTTGGCTCACAGTGCCACGGGGGAGGGAAGGCCTCAGGAAACTTACGACTGTGGGGGAGGGGGAAGCAAACGCACCTTCCTCACATGGCAGCAGGATGGAGAAGAATGAGTGTCCAGTGAAAGGGGAAGTCCCTTATAAAACCATCAGACTTCTGAGAACTAACTCACTATCACCAGAACAGAAGGAGGGAAACCACCCCCATGAGTCCATTATCTCCACCTGGTCCCTCCCACAACACGTGGGGATTATGGGAACCACAACTCAAGATGAGATTTGGGTGGGGACACAACCAAACAATATCAGTGCCCAAATGAATAAATGAATTAACTTTTTAAAAACCTGAATGAGTTCTTTCTACATCAGAAAATATTTTTCTCTAAGTCATGCCTTTAAAACATAGTCTTTATTTTACAGTCTTTACTCATTCTCCCTTTCCATCTTTCTTCAGCCAATGTGTGGTGGACAGACTGTAGGGCACACACTCTGTGCTCTGTGTATGATCATCCCTTCTCTACCCACTTGTCCTGGGCAATTCCACCTAATTCATTTTTTAGCCAGCTTAGTTACTGAATGGAGATACCTGACTTTATTTGCTTCACAGAGTTGTTGGAATGATTACTTATTGTATGTTATATTTATGAAATTAACAGGGTGAGTGTGTTTAAAGTCATGCATGAATATGGGGTAAAGAAGACTTTTCATCCTTTAAAGATCACCCATCTGGAAGATCCAACCCATATCCAGATTACATTGTCTTTCTCTTCTCAAGATCCTATTAACTTTCAATCTGTGTCACTCATTTGGAAACTTCACTGAAGATGAGTTTATAGCAGTATGTGACTGTGTCATGTGTTGTTATCATTACCAACCTGGCAGAAAATCCCTGATGGATGTAATTCAAAGACAGGATGAAGAGAAGAATCTATTAAATTCCCACTGAATGGATTTGTTTCTGCATTTAAAATAGCCCTCTAGCTTGTTCAGTGTGATTCAGAATTTTAATGTTCACATTAGTATACTTGTTAAAGACTTCTAGAGGATGGATTAAGCAATAATAATTTTCACAGCTGATTGTATATTTATTTAAAAATTTAAAATATGTATACAGCATCTCTGTTGAAAAGCATTTCAAAAAGAATATAATATTTAACAAGAAATTGCTTAATCTGGATTATTCTGATGATATTCCTTAAGAAGCATATATTGGAAAATGTTACAAATAGTGTTATTTAACATAAACATGTCTTATGTAGAGGCATTTAACATGATAGATACATGTCACATCAAGTGCCTGTATAAAGTGAGATATATAACTTACTTTTGAGTTGAAGATATTCTTTGACATTTTGTAAATATTAATTTAATTGCCTAAAATTGTTAATAGCATATGTTTAATGTCACCTAATTTGAAAGCCAATTTTATTTTATCCAAGTGAATATATAATATCTTAGAATATAAAAGCTAATTGTTGTCTTTGTGATCATTTAGTTTCAGATATATCAGCATAAACCGAATGAAACTGACAGACGTTGGAGTTTCAAGTTACCCGAACACAGTTTCTAATATTTAGGGAAATAAATATTCTCAAAACAGTAACATACTCTCTTGTGAACAGGTAGTTCAAGACTAGTTTGGAAATCTTGATTTGAACACCTTGTAAACACTAATAATATATTGCACACTTGAAATTTGCTAAGACAGTGGATCATAGGTAGTCTCAACACAAAAGAAAGGTAACTATGTGAGATGATGGACATGTTAAATAATTTATCTGTGGAAATCTTTCACAATATATATGTATATCAAGACATCGCTCTGTATACCTTCAATATATACGAAGTTTATCTAGTCAATTATGCCTATATGAAGCTAAAAAAGTGAAAAATATAAGAAATAGGCACTTGTTCTAAATACTTTGGAGCATTGTGGTGCACAAGTAGAGACACACATAGCAATCTATTGTAAACAATGTTCTCTAAACACTCCTCAGATGGGAAAAGAGCCTGATATTAAAATGAAAGCTTCCATCATTTAGCTAGGTATTTAGGGCTATACTACAATGTTACCTAATTTTTGAGCCATTTTTTTTCTCAACTGTTTAGTTACAATAGTCTTCAAAAATATTGTATTCATGGGATGCTCTTCAATATTAAATCCAAATCTATGTTAAATCCAAAAGCCAACCAGCAAAACCTGACCACCCAGAACTGTAGTCCAAAAACTGAATCATATGATTTAATACCAATCACAATGACAACCCACATCTACAAATTGCTTTAAAAATGTAGTTATGATATATTTAAAACTAAATTTAATTTGGCTAAAGAATTTCTGATCCTCCACCTTTAGGCAGACAGCAGGATCTCAGGAGAGTAACAATCAAATGTATGTTCTGGATAATGAAAAAATATGTAGACTTAAACTAATATTATACACTTATGTGTTCTAAAAAACTATGGATATTTAAAAGAACTAAATAAAAGTATATGTAATAGACTCTCACATATTATATATATGGCAACTTTTAGCCAGTTTGTGCCACTAAGCTTAATAGAAATAACCAAAATTTTAAAGAGTATATTTTTACTCAAACTTTAGATAAGAGTCAAAAACAAAGTTGTCAGACAAATGTATGCTAATATTATTTTAACAAGTAATTTAACTCTGTCTCCCAACCATACTGATGCAAAATCCTGAATCCTTAACACTCTTTGTTGATATTAAATGCTGACATTTAGTATAGGTGCAGATTTTGACAAGACTAATAATACTATTTATACGTATAATTATTTAAATTACCCATACTGCCTCAGTTTAATTGTGTTCATGAAATTGGCATGCATAATTTATGACATCAATGCTGTCAACCATCAATCTACATTTTAGACAGCAACACATCAACTGACTGACAGAGTAAAATGTTTGAGTTGATTTAGAAAAGAACCTCAACTTTTGAAAGTGGAAGTTTGTAGCATGTTATATACCCAAGGGATATACATTTTTGGTGTTGTTTGTAAGAATCTTCTCAAGACATTTTCAGAAAGATCACAAATACAAGATTAGTTTTTAGATAATAATCTAAGGAAAAAAACCCATAGAATAAGGAGTGTTTATATATACATATATATATATATATATATATATATATATTTATTTATTTATTTATATTGGTCATTCACTACTTTAGAAGTTTTGTGTAGCTTATTGACACTCTCAAAACAATATTTTTAGATACGTAAAATAAATCATCTTCAAGGAAAAAATTATACTTAAATATAGCTTATTAAATTATTACTAAGTGCTTAAGTATGTGGTGTTATGCACCTGCATTTTGTTATCAACTGCAGTGGTGGCTGAATAACTAACAAAATTTCAAAATGATAATGATAAACGATATGTCACATATCTGCAATAATTTTAATATATAGTCAATCTTTAAGTAACACGGGGTTTGGGGTTGCCTACTCCCCACTTCTGTGTAGTTAAAAAATCCATGTATGACTTTTGACTCCCCAGAAACTTAACTACTAATAGCCTACTGATGACTGGAAGTCTTACTGATAATATAAACAGTGAATGAGCACAGATTTTGTATGGTATATGTGTCATATATTCGATTCTTACAATAAGGTAAGCTAGAAAAAAGAAATTGTTATTAAGAAAATCGTAAGAAAGAGAAAATATATTTACTATTCATTAAGGGGAAGTGGATCATCATCAAGGACTTCACCTCCCTTAAGCAGGCTGAGGAGGAGGAGAGAAGGAAGGACTGGTCCTTCTATCTCAACAGAGGCAGATGAAAACCCAAGCGTACACCAGCCTATGTAGTTCAAACATGTATTGTTTAGGTGTAGACTGTATTTAAAAAGATTAGTGATGTCTAAGCCATAGATACTTCTCATATTTCTGTAGTTTGTTGTCTATTTTTATAGAAGTTAGTGAAAATAAAGATAAATATTTTCCCTGTTCAGTAATACAAACCTCCTGAATTCTACCTTCAAAATCCTCAGGTGTTATAAACTCAGGTTAAAAACTCCCACCAAGAGTAAACCTTGTATTTTGTCTTTATTTTGTTTGAGAACCAAGCTATGAATATATTTATTTCAGAAATAAGAAGCAAATCATTGTGCATTTTGTCAGCATACACCACGTAAAATAATTGGGAACATTTTCTCTGACTAAACATTGCAGAAAAATGTTTATGAACTATATATTTCAATGTGATTTTTCTTTTAATTTTATTTTTACTGTTTTAGTGATACACATTAGGGCTCTCTGTGTGAAAGTGCTCTGGAAACTGAAATTATTTTGGAATTCATGACATTAATCAAAATGCCAGGCCATGTAATATGAGGATTTAGCTATTTAAATCCTACTACACAGAGCTTGGTTCACTGTGATTTTGGGGCTATTTTTCATTTATACATGGAGAATAACAGTAATAAGTTAAGAGTTTAGGAAATGTGTAAATACTTTTTACAGAAAGATGTCACATTTTTAGAAACTATTTTCAAACTAAATGAGAAAATTTCTGTAAAAAGAAAAAAGCTGAGCTAAAACTGTGAAAGCACCTGTGGACTTTAAATAACTTTCCTATTGTTACTTCTCCTAGATTAAATTAAAACGTGCTTTGCAAGATGGAAGAGAAAACATGTCCTTCAGACATTGGATGTAATTTTACATGTACCAGTTTAGGGTTGTTTTCCCTGTACAGATAATTTATACTTATTAACCAGTTCCCCTGGAGGCTCAAGAGAACACAGTTCTAAAGAAAGCAACCTTGATCTAACCAAGACCTGCTCTTGCTAACAAACTAACCTAGACAGATGCTCAGAAACAATGTCAAAATAAATTAAAATATTTCATTCATACATATTTGCTATGCTGTTCATACTGAAGACTTGTTAAAGGCAGTCTTAACATGATTTTAGAGATCAAATGTAATTCTCAGATAATAACTCTGAGCTATCAACAAGATCAACATTACATCAAATATGTTATCAAAATACCAACATATATTCCTCCAGCCATTCAAACCTTCTATATTAGTTTCTTGTCACTGGGTAACAAATTACTACCAAATTAGTGGCTTAAAATAGCACCCAATTAGAATCACAACTATGTAAGCCAGAAGTCCTAGTGTAAATTTATGGGACTTTCTACTCCAAGTTTCTACTCAGAGTGTTCAAACCATCAGAGATTTATTCTGAATACTCTGGGGAAGAATTCACTTCCAAAATCATGCAGGTAATTTCCAGAACTCATTCCTGTGGTTCTAGGGCTGAGATCGTATTATCTTCATGGTCCTTAGCCAAGACAAAAAAAGATGTTGACATTCTTACTAATTCCCTCAATAAGTATTTATTCAATAGTGCCTTATGATAGTCGTTATGCCTAGCACTGTAAATGCAGTAACAAACACAGACCAGGCACTGTTTGAAAAAGCCTAGCTTACAGATACACCATAATCACAAATAATTGTAAGCAATAAACTAAACTAACAAAGCAGCTGACCATATTTCAACATATATTTATTGTGAAACTACCATGTACCACTCACCATGCATCATGCTGAATACACACATGAATAATATACCTCCTAACTTGCTAGTAGATAGAACTGTGGCTGTTTTCCAGCAGCTCATCACCAAAGTGAACAATATCCTTTATTTTGTGTGTGTGACATTAAGAACACTCTAATCCCAGCTTTCTTTCTAGAGTTGTTGGGTTTAATTACTTATAGATCATCAAGATTGGCTAATGACCTGGAGAAAGATGTAGAAATATTCCAAGCATACCTAAAAAATGAGACCATCAGTTCAGATCTGAGAGCACTTCTGAAATAGCTGCATTTAAGCTGCCAGAATCTTGATGGCATCTGCAAGAAATTGGAAGATGATTCTTACATACTAAATAATCTGATCAGATAACTGAATGTACAGTTAATCACTTTGAAATGAATGAGCAGAGCATGTAAATTAGTATGGCAAGAGCTAATGATCAACACACTAGCTTATTAATGGTTTTCAGAAATTAAGTGTTTTCATCATGATTTTTCAGAATTAAAACACTTATTTAGATATTTTGATGAATGAATGTACTTTATCATCTGGTGTTTTTTCAGAAACACTAGTAAAAATGTAGATAATGTTTAGAGAAGTAAACATGAATTAGAGAACTTAAAAGCAGAGTTGAGTTCCTCTCTTCTTTAATTGTTCTTGTATTTATAGCACCTTCATGTTTATTTTTTATATTTTTGAAGATATTTTACTCGATGCTTTATATTTGGAAGCAGGTATATAGCGGCAGCTATTATAATTTTTTAAATGTATAAAATAAGAGAAATAGATCTCAGTGATGAAACTTCTTCATCTTTCATTAAAAACATAATTACTTGGAAAGAAAAGCATAGAAAGAGCTGGAATAATATAAATATTGTTGTAAAGTAACATATCATCATAAAAAAATATGTTGTAAACATTTTATCAGAAATCTTAGAGTAAAGCAGTCGAATAGTTTAATTTTATTGAATCCTTTAAGTTTAGAGTAGGGGGAATATCTAACATCCATTGCAATATACTTGAGAACATCTAGTTCTGGTTTCTGGGAAGAATGAGCCAATATAATAAGAGGCTATTTTTCTAAAGTTGCAGCGCTAGTTGAGAGCAGGATCAGATCAAAATTTGGTTTCTCTCTATTCCTAACCTAACCTAATGCTTTGTTTTCAGTCTCATAAAAATATGAATTTGAGATAAATCACAGCAAATACTTTAGGACTGGTGGTGCAATTACAACACATCATTTAGATTTAAGTTATCATCATTTGGGTTATCAAAAGGAAAAAGAAAGAAGAAAGAAGGGAAGAAACTAATACTGATGAAGTAACAAATAGGTGCTTGGCCCTGTTCTTAAGTCTCTATAAACTGCATTGGAATTACTCTCATATTTAATATAATTCCTAAAGAGCCTTATCCAAAATACTATTATCCATCATTTCCCTGTTCACTTTCTATTTCCTTACTTTTATTTTTGTTACTTTGTCTGTTTGGGTGATTTTTTTCTAACATGCCTCCATTAGAATGTAAACTCCATGAAGGAAGAGTGGTGTTTGGTATAGAGTTGGAGCTAAATAAGTGAGTGGATAAGTGTATTTTATTTAATTGCCAAATAAATGATTTTCCCAAATTTACTTTGAGGTAAATATTGTGAACTTGCTTTTACAACCGAAAAACCAGAGAACTGAGTTATTTGTGTGGCATTACAGCTAAAAAGTGACCAACCTAGTTTTCAATGGAAAAATAACACAGAATACTGGCAATAATAAAGCTGTGGACTAAATTTGTTCCTTGCAAAACTAATGTATTGAAGCCCCAAGTCCCCATTATTACGGTATTTGGATGTGGAGCCTTGGGAGGTAATTAAGTCATGAGGGTGGAGCCCTCATGAATGGGATTAATGCCCTGATAAGATGAGACTGGAGAAAGACGAGGATACAATGAGAAAACAGCCCTTTTGCAAACCAGAAAGAGTGTCCATACCAGATACTGGATTTATGGGCACATTGATCTTGGAATACCCAGCTTCTAGAACTCACGAATTTTTGTTGTTTAAGTCATAATATCTGTGGTATTCTGTTATAGCAACCCAAACAGACTAAGACAGAATGCAGCTTATGTGGGGAAAATCAGTAAATATATTTCTATAAATATATATATATATATACACACATAGAACACATTCTAGGGGACAATAAAAACTAGGAAAGCATTTAGAATGTGATGTATGCATATAAAATAGAAATTATATATTATGTATTTTATTACATGTTATTTTGTGTAAGTATAACATTTTCACAAAAATATATTTGAGTTTTGTGATTTATAAAATGATAGATTCCATTTCTAGATTTACATTCATACTTGTGTGACACTAAGAATGATAAAAAAACAGACTGTTCAAAGACAACATGCAAAAAAAGCATAAAATTATATTTTGTTAATAAAAGTTCCCCCAAATGAATAAAGCATGAACATGATCTGTAAAAAAATACAGATTATATATGAATGATATGCATATTAAGTGAAATCAAATTCATGTAGTGCACCGAAAGACTAAGGTCACTGATGTATGGTTCCCTGAAAAATTTTTTTCTGCCTTCTTATGAACATAAGAATTCCAAAAAGAAATCAAAGTAGAATGATTTTGCAGATCTGGGACATTATTAGCATAAAAGAACCCAAAGAAACACAGCACACAGAAAGTTTTGTAAACCACATCCTCCGAGTTTGGACAATCCACTTGAAATTCCGTCAGTCAGTACCAATTACGTCTTCAAACACCCTTGAGCCACATAATCTATTTATGTCTGAATATGTAATACATCAAACCATACAGGCACTGTGTTCTGTAATTATTAACATTATGGCTCGTGGTGGAACATACACTAAGCTTGCCTTCAGAGCGAAAACATAAGATCCGGCAATGGATGTTTATTTCTTGAAAGGGTTTTGGGAATAAAAGTACATCATTTCAAGATTTAAAAAAAAGAAAGCAATAAAGCCCTGTTGTAAGGAGTGTTCATACAGAGAAGGCAACTATAAACCTGAGAATAAGTACCAAAAAACTTCTTGCATTTATTTTGAATTACTGTCTTCCAGAAGTGTTGAGTTTTGGCCGGGCACGGTGGCTCACGCCTGTAATCCCAGCACTTTGGGAGGCCGAGGCGGGCGGATCACGAGGTCAGGAGATGGAGACCATCCTGGCTAACACGGTGAAACCCCGTCTCTACTAAAATTACAAAAAACTAGCCGGGCGTGGTGGCGGCGCCTGTGGTCCCAGCTCCTCGGGAGGCGGAGGCAGGAGAATGGCGGGAACCCGGGGGGCGGAGCTTGCAGGGAGCCAAGATGGCGCCGCTCACTCCAGCCTGGGCCACAAGCCAGACTCCGTCTCAATTAAAAAAAAAAAAAAAAGAATTATTGAGCTTTAATTTCTTTATGGAGTGTCCCATGATCAATAACCTCAGGGAAACATATATTGAAATGGGACAATGCTTACAGTATTATTGTGTCAATATAACCAATGGCACCAATATCACCATAAGTGATAAGAGAGAGAATATGTTAAATAATATAGACTATGAAGAGCAGCACATGTAGAAATTAGGAAAGACACGTGAGAAGCCAGTGAGATGTGCTTTGAGCAGTGAAAAGCATAGAAGACCGGCAGCAGATAGAACCCTCTCTGACATTTACCAACTAGAGAAGCGTGGGATGAATCTGATCCCTCTGAGCCTAGTGCCCTCATTTGTTAAATGTAGGTGACAATCACAAGCTGAGAAAACACAGGTGGCCTTCAGAACAAATTTTTGCCTCACTCCCATTGGCACTTGACTGAAGTATTAGGCCATCAACAGCAGGTAGTCAGACTATCACATTCTGCCTTTAATTGCAGAGTTCTGATGTCTCTTAGCCCTCCTGGATTAAGTGCTCTACTTTCATAAAAGAGATAAAATCTGCCAACCCATTCACCCTGATGGCCCATTAAAGGTGGTATAGGAGACACTGATTTTAACAGCTATCATTATAATGCCAAATACTGTATAACAGCAAATCTCTGTTAATGGCTTGATAGACATGTCATTTCAAAAATAATTGTTCTAAACAAAAATATAACAAAAGTGTTTAAAGCCCTCTATCAACTTGGTAGTGATGTTATCTATACTGTCATATCAGTGTGATAAAAATATTTATACTAAAACTTATATCAAATCATCTTAGCCCAACAATTTATGCTGAAGTAATTGGACATCCACAGTAAAATTTTTAAAAAAATGAATCCAACATAAAATTCTATCTTTTATAAACAGTGATTCAAATGTCAAATGGGTAAGAATTTAAATGAAAACTGTAAAACTATTAAATTTTTAGGAAAAAACAAATTGTAATAATCTGGGATTAGGCAAAGAGTTCTTTAAAATTGAAACAAAAAGAACAATTCATAAAAGAAAACAAACAAAAAGAACAATTCATAAAAGAAAACATTAATAAATAGACCACATCAAAATTTAAACTTTTATTCTGTAAAAACCATGTGAAGAGGATGAAAAGAAAAGCCAAAGGTTGAGAGAAAATATTTGCAAACACATATCTGACAAAGGACTAATATTGATGGTATACAAAAAAAAAAACTCTTAAAACTCAATAGTAAAACAAACTAAAAAACAAAAAATGGGCAAAAAGCATGAGCAGACATTTCATGGAAGAGGATACATAAATGAAAAATAAGTAACCACAATGAGGTATCACTACACACCTATCATAACAGCTAAAATAGAAAACAGATAACGCTAAATGTTCTTGTGGACACAGAGAAACTGAATCACACACATATTGCTGTTGAGAATGTAAAAATGCTACATTTTTGGATCCCTCCCTCCTCCTACCCTCCCCGCTGAAGTAGGCCCCAGTGTCTATTGTTCCCTTCCTTGTGTTCATGTGTTTTCATCATTTAGCTCCCACTTATAAGTAAGAACATGAGGTATTTGGTTTTCACTTCCTGCATTAGTTTGTTAAGGATTATGGCCTCCATCTCCATCCATGTCCCTGCAAAGGACAAGAGCTTGTTCTTTATTATGGCTTCATAGTATTCTATGGTATATATGTACCACATTTTTTAATCTCAGAAAGATAAAAAGCATCAATTGTTGGGCTAAGATGATTTGATATAAGTTTTAGTATAAATATTTTTATTTCACTGATATGACAGTATAGATAACATCACTACCAAGTTGACAGAGGGCTTTAAACACTTTTGTTATATTTTTACAATAACTTGCACATGAATATTTACAGCTTTCTTCATAATAACCCCAAACTAGAAACAGCTCTGATGTTTTTCAGTGGGTGAATGATGGAACAACAGCTGTCCATACCTACCGGGAAATACTATTAAGCCATAAAAAGGAACAGATTATTGATAGATGCAATAACTTGAATGAATACTCTGGAAATCACATTGAGTGAAAAAAAAAGCCAAGCCCAAAAGGTTACATACTGCAAAATTCCATTTATGTAACATTCTAAATGACAAATTTTTAGAAATGGAGAACAGAATAGTGGTTGCCAGTGCTTAGGGATGAGAAGGGAGGGAAGAGGAAAGTGGTTTTTCTGTTTGTTTGTTTTGTTTTGTTTTGTCTTGTTTTTAGTGAAAGGAGAATTCAAAGAGACTTTTGGGGAACTGGAACTATATAATGTGGTAGTGAATATGCATGTGATAAAATTGTGTAGAACTAAATACACACACATGCACACATGAATTAATGCAGGTAAAATGGGAAATCCTAATTAGATGGATGAATTGTATTAATGTCAATATTCTGGTTGTGGTTTTGTACTAAGGTTTTATAAAATGTTACCACTGGGGGAATGGGCAAAGGGGTACACATCAGCTCTCTGTATTAGTTCTTAAAAGTCCTTATGAATCTATAATTATCTCAGTAAAAATTTCCATTAAGCACGTCAATCACTTGACGATATTTTTTAAAGTAAATGGTGAAGTTTTGTTTGTTTGTATTGATAGGCTGTTCATATAAAATTGAAGGGACTCAAATATATCCAGATGGGGAAAAAGCTGAGAGGTGAAAAAAATTATAAATTATCATATCTAAAATAATATGGGAATGTAAGAATACAGGGATTTTCAATTCTTCAAAACTATTTTTGTCAGTTAGTACTCCATCTTTGTGACAAAGCAACAGCCAGTAAGAAAGTATGTAATAACCTTGTTTGGAACACAGCATATAGAAAAACATGTCTATTCCATTATTCTATAATTGAATGTCATTGAACACTTCAAAGACAGCAAAAAGTAACCTCATCTTTAATTACTTTCTACATGTAAGGCCTACCCATTTGATGTATATAAATTAAAACAGAAATTAAAAAAAAAAAAAAAACTTTTGTTTTAGGTTCAGGGTTACATGTGCAGGTTTGTAATAGAGGTAAACTCATGTCACAGGGCATTGGTGTACAGATTATTTCATTACCCATGTCCTAAGCCTAGTACCCAATGGATATTTGTTTCCGATTCTCTCCCTCTTCCCACCCTGCCCTGTTAAGCAGGCCCCAGTAGTAACACAAAGTTCCTCCCTTTGTGTTCGTGTGTTCTCATCATTTAGCTCCCACTGAAAAGTGAAAACATGCAGTATTTGGTTTTCTGTTTCTGCATCAGTTTGCTAAGGATAATGGCCTCTAGCTCCATTCATGTCTCTGCAAAGGACACAATCTTGTTCTTTTTTATGGCTGCATAGTATTCCATAGTGCATATGTACCACATTTTCTTTTATGTTGATTCCATGTCTTTGATATGGTGAATAGTCCTGCAATGAACATATGCATATGTGTGGCTTTATGATAGAATGACTTATATTCCTTTGGGTATATACCCAATAATGGTATTTCTGGTTCAAATGTTATTTCCATCTTTAGGTTTTTGAGGAATCACCACACCATCTTCCACAATGGTTGAACCAATTTACACTCCTACCAACAGTGTATAAACATTCCTTTTGCTTCACAACCTCTCCAGCATCTCTTATTTTTTTCTTTACTTTTCAGTAATAGTCATTCTGACTGGTGCAAGATGGTATCTCATTTTGGTTTTGATTTGTGTTTCTCTAGTGATCAGTGATGTTGAGCTTTTTTTCATACGCTTTTGGCCACAAGTATGTCTTCTTTTGAAAAGTGTCTGTTAATCTGCTTTGCCCACTTTTTAATTTTTGTTTTTGTCTTGCAAATTTAAGTTCCTTATAGATGCTAAATATTAGACCTTTGTCATATGCATAGTTCTCAAATGGTTTCTCCCATTCTGTAGATTTTCTGTTTATTCTATTGATAGTTTCCTTTGCTCTGCAGATGAACTTTCGTTTAATTAGATTCGATTTGTTGATTTTTGCTTTTGTTGCAATTGCTTTTGGCATCTTCATCATGAAATATTTGCCCATTCCTATGTCCAGAATGGTATTGCCTAGGTTGTCTTCCAGGGGATTTATGGTTTTGGGTTTTACATTTAAGTCTAACCCGTCTTGAATTAATTTTTATATATGGTGTAAGGAAGGGGCCCCATTTCAATCTTCTGCATATGGCTAGCCAGTTATCCCAGCACCATTTACTAAACTGGGAGTCCTTTCCCCAGTGCTTGAATAATAGATTTTTTTAAACCTTCTACATTAAGGATTTGAAAATGATTTACCAAAATATTGTAAGTCTCTGTATTAGTTCATTTTCATGCTGCTGATAAAGACATGCAGGAGACTGGGTAATTTATGGAAAAAAAGAGGTTTAATTTAACTCATAGTTCTATGTGGCTCAGAAGGCCTCAAAATCATGGCAGAAGGTGAAAGGCCCATCTTGCGTCATAGCAGGCAAGACAGAGAATAAGAACCAAGTGAAGTGGGTTTCCCCTTTTCAAACCATCCGATCCCGTGAGACTCATTCACTATCACGAGAACAGCACAGGAAAGACCCACCCCCAAAATTCAATCACCTCCCACTGGATTCCTCCCACAACATGTGGGAATTATGGGAGTTACAATTCAAGATGAAATTTGGGTGGAGACAGAGCCAAACCATATCATTCAGACCCTGGTCCCTTCCAAATCTCATGTCCTCACATTTCAAAACCAATCATGCCTTCCCACCAGTCCCCCAAAGCCTTAACTCGTTTCAGCATTAACTCAAAAATCCACAGTCCAAAGTCTCATCTGAAACAAGGCAAGTTCCTTCTACCTATGAGCCTACAAAATCAAAAGCAAGTTAGTTACTTCCTAGATACAATGGGGTTATAGGCATTGGATAAAAATACAGCCATTGCAAATGGGAGACATTGGCTAAAACAAACGAGCTACAGGCGCCATGCAAGTTTGAAATTCAGCAGGGCAGTCAAATCTTAAAGCTCCATAATGATCTCCTTTGACTCCATGTCTCATATCCAGGTCATGCTGATGCAAGAGGTGGGTTCCCATGGTCTTGGGCAGCTTTGCCCCTGTGACTTTGCAGGGTATAGCCCCAATCCTGGCTGCTTTCACAGGCTGGTGTTGAGTGCCTTCAGCTTTACAGGTGCATGGTGCAAGCTCTAAGTGGATCCACCATTCTGGGGTGTGGAGGACGATGGTCCTATTCTCACAGGTCCATTAAGTGGTGCCCCAGTAGGGACCCTGTGTGGGGGTCCAACCCCATGTTTCCCTTCACTACTATCCTAGCAGAGGTTCTCCATGAGGGTTCCACCATTGCAGCAAACTTCTGCCTGGGCATCCAGGCATTTCCATACAATTTTTGAAATCTAGGTGGAGGTTCCCAAACCTCAATTCTTGACTTCTGTGCACCTGCAGGCTCAACACCACATGGAAGCTTCCAAGGCTTGGGGTTTCCAACCACTAAATCAACAGCCCGAGCTGTACCCTGATCCCTTTTAGTCACGGTTGGAGTGGCTGGGACACAGGGCACCAAGTACCTGGACTGCACATAGCATGGGAACCCTAGGCCTGGCCAAGGAAACTGTTTTCTCCTAGGCCTCCAGGCCTGTGATGGGAGGGGTTGCTGTGAAGACCTCTGCCATGCACTGGAGACATTTTCCCCATCTTCCTGGGGATTAACATTCCCATTCCGCTCCTCATTACTTATGAAAATTTCTGCAGCCAGCATGAATTTCCCCTCAGAAAATGAGTTTTGCTTTTCTATCACATTGTCAGGGTACAAATTTTCTGAACTTTTATGTTCTGCTTCCCTTATAAATCTGAATGCCTTTAAAGCACCCAAATCATCTGTTGAATGCTTTGCTGCTTAGAAATTTCTTCCACCAGGTACCCTAAATCATCTCTCTCAAATTCAAAGTTCCACAGATCTCTGGGGCAGGGGCAAAATACCACCAGTCTCTTTGATAAAACATACAAGAGTCACGTTTGCTCCAGTTTCCAGCAAGTTCCTCATCTCCATCTGAGACTACCTCAGCCTGGACATTATTGTTCATATCACTATCAGGCTTTCAACCAAAGTCATTCAACAAGTCTTTAGGGAGTTCCAAGCTTTCCCACATTTTTCTGTTTTCTTCTGAGACCTGTACGTCTCTAGAAATTTTCAAACTTTCCTACATTTTCCTATCTTCTTCTAAGCCCTCCAAACTGTTCCAACCTCTGCCTGTTACCCAGAACCAAAGTCGCTTCCACATTTTTGGGTGTCTTTTCAGCAGCACCCCACTCTACTGGTACCAATTTAGTGTATTAGTTCGTTTTCATGCTGCTGATAAAGACATACCCAAGACTGGGTAATTTACAAAAGAAGAAGTTTAATTCAACTCACAGTTCCACGTGGTGGAGGAGGCCTCACAATCATGGTAGAAGGCCAAAGGCCCATCTTACATCACAGCAGGCAAGAGAGAGAATGCAAATCAAGTGAAATGGGTTCCCCTTATCAAACCATCAGATCTCATGAGACTCATTCACTTTCATGAGAAAGGCACAGGAAAGAGGCATCCCCATAATTAAATCACCTCCCACTGGGTTCCTCCCATGACACGTGGGAGTTACAATTCAAGAGGAGATTTGGGTGGGGATAAAGCCGAACCATATCGGGCTCATTGCATAATCTCTATTGTTTTCCAAAATGAGAACAGTTGTCTGGTATTACATTAAAGAGACATTTTCCTCATACTTCTAATCCTCTATTTCATCTCTATTGTGCTCTCAAAGTACTTTAAATACTTCCAAGGTAAATACTTCACAAATTGTCTGAAAATAATTCTCTGTTAAAAATATAAGAGTAGAGGCCAGGCACAGTGGCTCATGCCTGTAATCCCAGCACTTTGGGAGGCCAAGACGGGCAGATCACGAGGTCAGGAGATGGAGACCATCCTGGCTAACACGGTGAAACCCCGTCTCTACTAAAAATACAAAAATGAGCCGGGCGTGGTGGCGGAGCCTGTGGTCCCAGCTGCTCGGGAGGCTGAGGCAGGAGAATGGTGGAAACCCGGGGGCGGAGCTTGCAGTGAGCCGAGATGGCGCCGCTCACTCCAGCCTGGGCCACAGAGCCAGACTCCATCTCAAAAAATATATATATATATATTATATATGATATATCTTATATATCATATATTATTATATATTATATATGATATATCATATATTATTATATATTTTTATTATCATATATTATTACTATATATCATATATTGTTATATATGATATATTGTTATATATGATATATCATATATTGTTATATATCTTATATCATATATTGTTATATATCTTATATATTATATATCTACTCACATATATAATGATATATAATATATATTATATATCATATTACATATATGAATAGAAATATGGACATTCCTTCTTTTTGATTCGAATATTCACCCAATTCTTAAATAATTAGAAATATAATTAAGCAAAAAAAAAAATAGACCAATAAAGCCCTATTAAATTTCCAAAATAAGAATTGCATTGAACTCGATCTTTTTACTCTTATGAATGAAAAGATGGGGTTTCTAAAAAAAAGATTGAAGTTTTTTTTCCAAAATAAAACACTAGAAGTGTGTTTATATACCTTGGCTATGGGTGCTGCATATAAATGCTCTTGGTCTGCCTTTTTGAATGAATTCAGTTATTCCATCTGGAATGCTATAAGCTTCATAACATGCGTGCTTCTCTACTTGTCCAGAATTCCATGTCTAGAAAGGAATAAGTCCCTGTCAGTAACACTCTGGTATAAGTGGTCACTGGGACACTTAGCAATCAGTTTGTTTTTATTTTTTTAAATGTAAATTTGCTTGATAGTTTCCTGTCAAAATTAAATATACATATAAATTAAAGGGGCATATGCAGCATGTCTTACAAATTGCACCGAAAGTCTTAGTGCAGGTAATAATTAACAGTTGTTTACAGAAAGAAAAAAGAATTTAAACTGGTCTTAGATATCAATGATTGTCTATCAGCAGTAAAATAAAATTGATGTGTAAAAGCCATGACTTAACGCTACATTGATTCTATAAGTAGATACTAAGTTCTGTGGGTTATCTTATCTACTTGAATACCTTACTATATCCTAATGGTGACATTACTAAATAAATAGTTCATTGCTGTGAATGTTAAACAGCATGAACAAGATAGGACAGATAGAAATTGCTGTGTGTCTACAGCACAAATAAAGAACATTTTAAATAATCCCAGAGATATGTAGTTTTTGGACTTAAGAAGCAGTATGTGGATAATTGTGTATTCGAAGTAACATAACTCAGCTAATAACTCTTTTTATTAAACGTTATCCTTTAATGTTCAATTAATAAATCATAACCTTAAGACAGCCGAGTGGTGAGCTTCTGTGTGAATATCTTTAGATATCAGTTCTTCTCAGAATAAGGCATCATAAATTTAATTTTATATGAAAATCACCTTTTTTACCTCATTTCTTAACTAGAGTAAGACAGCAATACTTAATGAAATTTTTATTTTGCAAATTTAGTAGATGTGACCCTATTGGCCTAACTTATTTTGCTTAATTATATTTTCTAATGTAATTTATGTGGAACATTTTAATAGAAATATTTAATAATTAAATCTGGACCAACCTACTCTAGTTAATTTTTATTGCAGTTATGCTACTCAAATGCCAGGAAGTTTTCATACTTTTGCATGGGAGTATGTCGTATAGAAACGTTGATTTTGTGTGTGTATTTTACCACAGAGAGTTTGCAATTAGTACAACAATGTATAGTTAGAGATTTCACCTGCTTGCCAAGAAGGTAGACAGTTACATTTTGGAAAGCCTTGACCAAGAAGCTCAACTTTATCTCTAGAAAAATTATAAGTAATCAAATAGACAGCTTTTACATTTATACAGCAAAGGTTGAACAGGAGGAGCCAGCATAGGTTAAGGAAAAGCAAACTATGTCAAACTGAAAGGCTATGTCAACTTGCCAAGGCTGGAAAATCAGTGTAATTTCATGTATATGTTAGTGCATTTGAACTGTAGCAAGACATTCTACAAATTACACTGCAAGCTTATAAAATATGGGAAAAATATAAACTGTTTAAAAACTGTTGGAAAAATATAAACTGATTAAAATGTTTTTATGCATTTATAACTTGTTGAATGGCTATGCTAAACATTTCCATTAGTGGAGATAATCTTTCTAAAATAGTTATACACCAAGGTATAAAATTGCTTTATTTTTATCCTCTTCAATATTTTTATTAAAATTTCAGATAAGACATTAAAGACATAGATCTAATATGTAGATTAAGTCAAATTCTTAGAGCACAACTCTCAAATCAAAGTTAGAATTTAAACCCAGGTTTACATGTTTTTATAGCTTCTCCAACTGTATTTTATAAAAAAAAAAGGTAATTGGAATCACCCATCAAAATCAAAATGAAATTGAGCTAGAAAACATTTAAACAAGTTCATGTAAGTGTCAAAAACTAACAATTGTTCATGTGAAAAGCCCTAGAATTTCTAGTTACATAAAAGTTGCACATGGTCTAACAGTGTAATCTGGATGTTCTTATAGGCAGAATTTTTCCATAGGAAAGTTGGGTAGGCAGATCATAGTATCATACACAAAGGGTAAGACTGGAGTAATAAATTGCTTAGAGGACGGAGCTGGGGATAATAGATTTGTAAATCACACAAACAGCTGAGGAAATTAGGGATATTTAACATGGGGAATTAAAGAATAACTAGCATATCTGCTAGTTATGCTCAAGTATTTAAGGACTATCATATTTATCTATAGATAGATTTTTCTCCCCCCTTGTTTGATAGGTGCAGCCTGGGAGAAAATGCACTTTGGAAGACTTACTTTACTTCACTACAGAGAACCTTATCTTAATTAGGACTGTCCAGCAGTAGAATGGAGGTTTTGTATAAATAACATCATTGTCTTTCAAGGATGCAGTAGACAGGATCCCGTTATTTGGAGGAAAGCCAGGCTAGATATCTTCTAAAATTCTTTACAACACAACCATTTAACCACTAGGACGTATTATATACATGCTCTATAAATTTTGTGCCTTGTGGTAAATTGTAGATTTTCTGGAAAAGAAGGAAGGCCATTCTACTGGAGAAATAAAAGTGTTTCTTAATTTAAACAAAAAAATGAGGGTAATCATTTTTCCTCTGGCTTAGCACGAACTGCTTCTTTGCACTGTATTACCTAATTTTGCCATAAATCTGTGGAACTATCAATCCCCTGCCTCAGTGTAGATTGTAGATTGGTTTTCAGAAACTAGAATCCAAACAGTGAACACACTGTAATATCATCACAAACACTATTATCAAACCAGAACAAAACACTCCAAAGATTAATGGAGGACTATTTTTATGGTGTATATTTTCTCCATGATATTTGCTGTAAAACATCCAAAATCCACTGAAAGTCTCTAAGCCCTGTGGAATAGAAATAGATTGATATCATCTTCAGCCTCTTGATAAAAGAAGAGCAACCTAAATGTAATTATTATTTTATAAGTCTCTAGAGAACAGAGAGCTGTGTCTCAAATGGCACATTATCTAAAATAAAGTCAGAAATACCTTGGGGAAAGCAATAGTGGTTCCTTTTACTATTACAGTAATATTAACTTACTCTGTTGGTTTTTTTGTCTTCAGCTCTGTGTCTTAATGCTTCTCTTTCTTTACTTGTGTGTGTGTGTATGTGTATATATATATATACACACACATATACATATTTTAGTTTGTAAAAGAAAAAAATAGAGACAGACAAAGGGGAAACCAGAGGATTAATGCTTAGTTTCTGATTTCATAATAATATCTCCTACTTTGAAGAGAGGTCCCATTCTGTTATACTGAACTATTTTAAATATTATAAAATCAATTTATATTTATTTTCAATAAGAATCATTAGGATGTGTATTTTTACTTCTTATATATGCGCAATATAAATATATTTTTCATGATTTTACATATGAAGCTAAATATGGAATGAATATTTCATAATTTCAGTATGATTACAAATAAAGTAAACCAATGATAATTTAGAATTTGCTACAAGTTTATACTCCATTTTACTTTTAAAAATATTTTAAAGACAGGATCTTGCTATGCTGCCTAGCCTGGAGTGCCATGGCTATTCACACATGTGATCATAATGCACTGTGGACCTGAACTCCTGGACATGAGCAATCCTCTTGCCTCAGCCTTCTGAGTAGCTGGGGCTACAGGCAAACACCACCATGCCAAGCTTCCATTTTATTTTTAATAGAACCTCTTTATTGATATTTAACATTCAAAAGAAATATTTCTTGGACATTTTCCCCAATATTTTGGTTAGTGTGCTGTGGCAAATACCTTGTCTTACAAAGTTAAAAACAGTATTTTATGCTAAAATGGTTACTTGTTTATAAAGTTTTATTCTATAATTGTACTAAAATAGTAATATTTAGTAGTAGTATTTGAAATCGAAATATACTTTCATAGACGTGCATTATTGCTTCAAAGGAGGCATAACTCACTAAAAATTCTCTCTGATTTACATTTTGCACATTCAGTAAATGACTGGATATTCTATGTGACTATAAGTTCTATCTCCTACATTAGAAAAAAATTCTTGTTTTTTTTTTTTTTTTTTTTTTTTGAGGAGTCTCGCTCTGTGGCCCAGGCTGGAGTGAGCGGCGCCATCTTGGCTCCCTGCAAGCTCCGCCCCCCGGGTTCCCGCCATTCTCCTGCCTCAGCCTCCAGAGGAGCTGGGACCACAGGCGCCGCCACCACGCCCGGCTAGTTTTCTGTATTTTTAGTAGAGACGGGGTTTCACCGTGTTCGCCAGGATGGTCTCCATCTCCTGACCTCGTGATCCGCCTGTCTCGGCCTCCCAAAGTGCTGGGATTACAGGCGTGAGCCACTGCGCCTGGCTAAAAATTCTTGTGTTTTTGACATTCACTGAACTTATTTGCTAGAATTGGTAAAAGACATCACCTATCACCCAGAAAATATTTGAAGTCATCTTGACATCTCCTTCTCTCTCATCATGTAGAAAACATTTTTGAGGAACAAATATTGATGCTATCCACTCAAAAATCTTTCAAACCCATTCTCTTCTTTCCACCCACACTGTATATCTAAGACCTGACCTTCAACACTTCTTGCTAAGATTATAAACCTATCTTCCTAACTGGTTTTCTTGCTTCCAGGTATTTCTACTACATCAAATTGCTTATGGATTCATAGAACCGTTAACATGTTTTTCTTTACAGAGAGAAACAAAACAAACCAACAAAAAAATTATCTGCTTACAAATCCTCCATAAGTTTTACAATCTTCTGGATAAAATTTACACTTTGTAATATGTTACTAAATCCATGTCACAAGCCAATTTCTGTGTACTTCCTCAACCTCTTGTTTTGTCAGTTTGCCACATAGATGTTATGTGCCCAGCATATAAAGCTGCCATTGGTATCATCCTCTGTCACCCTTCTTGGGCAGTGATGCTTTGTCTTCTTGAAGTGCCATCCCATTCTGTCAGCCTTATTATACTTTCAGTGGGGAGAGAAGGATGGGATTGTGGAGGAGTGAGTCTTGGCAAAGACCTTCAGATTGAACATGGAAGGAAGGACAAACTTAAAACAAGGTATGGAGGTATGTCATCTCTTTAGCCTCATGTTTTTCCATACACTCTTGCCCCATTTTTTTGCTCACCCACTCCTAAGCCCCTTACCTCCAAACCAGTGGTTCTCAACTAGGATGGTTTGGACAATCACTTTGTGGATTGTTTCCTTTGCTGTGCAGAAGATTTTTAACTTGATGTGATCCCATTCATCTATTTTTGCTTTGCTTTCCTGTACTTGTGGGGCATTATTCAAGAAATCTGTGCCCAGACCAACGTCCTGGAGAATTTTCCCAATGTTTTCTTTAGAAGCTTTAGAGTTTGAGATCTTAAACCTAAGTCTTTAATTAATTTTGATTTTATTTTCCTATATAGTGAGACATAGGGTCTTATTTCTTCTGTATATGGATATCCAGTTTTTCCAGCACCTTTTTTTTTTTTAAATTTTGATATTATTTGGGATACAGGTAGTTTTTAGTGATTAGTGCACCCATCAACTGAGCAGTGTACACTGTATCCAATATGTAGTGTTTTTTCCCTCACCTCCTCCCAATCTTCCCCGGAGTCTCCAAGTCCATTGTATCATTCTTATGACTTGCATTCTCATAGCTTAGCTCTCCCTTGTAAGTGAGAACATACAATAATTGATTTTTTGTTTCTTAACTATAAGTAATGCTACTTCACTTAGAAAAATGGCCTCCAGTTCCATCCAAGTTTACAGCACCATTTACTGAAGAGACTGTTCTTTCTCTAGTGTGTTCTTGGCACCTTTGTTGAAAACAAGTTCACTGTAGGTGTGTGGACTTGTTTCTGGGTTCTCTATTCTGTTTCATTTGTCTATATGTCTGTTTTTATACCAGTTCCATGCTGTTTTGGTTACTATACCTTTGTAGTATAATTTGAAGTTAGGTAGTGTGATTACTCCAGTTTTGTTATTTTACTCAGGACAGGTTTGGCTATTCTTGGTCTTTTGTGGTTTCATATAAATTACAGGATTGTTTTTCCTTTCAGTTAATTTCATCAGTGTTTTATAGTTTTCATTGTAGAGTTCTTTCACTTACTTTATTAAGTTAATCCATAGGTATTTAATTTTATTTGCCATTATTATAAATGGAATTGCTCTTTGATTTTTTTTTTTTTTCAGATTGCTCACTATTGGCATATAGACATGCCACTGATTTTTTAAGTTGATTTTGTATCCTACAACTTTACTGAAGTTGTTTATTAGTTTGGATAGGTTTTTGGTGGAATCTTTGGGTTTTTCCCAATTTAAGATCCTATCATCTGAAAACAAATATAGTTTGACTTCTGCCTTTACAATTTGGATGCCCTTTATTTCTTTCTATTCGCTGATTGCTGTAGCTAGGACTTCCAATACTATGTTGAATAACAGTGTTGAAAGTGGACATCCTTGTCTTTTTCCAGATCTTGAAGAAAAGTTTTAATTTATTTCTCATTCAGTATAATACTAGCTGTGGGTCTGTCACATGTGGTTTTTATTGTGTTGATGTACGCTCCTTCTATACCCAGATTTTTTAGGGTTTTGAAATTAGGGCTTAGAGATGTTGAATTTTATATAATGCTTTTCAGCATCAATTGAAATGATTCTGGGTTTTTGTCCTTCATTCTGTTTATGTGACATATCCATATCACATTGATTGATTTGTGTATGTTGAGCCATCCTTGCATCCCAGGAAGAAATCCTGCTTGGTCTTGATGAATTTTTTTTAACGTGTTGTTAAATTTGGTTTAATAGTATTTGGTTGAGGATTTTTGCATCAATGTTCATTGGGAATATTAGTCTATGGTTTTACTGATGTGTCTTTGTCTGGTTTTGGTATCAAGATAACACTAGCCTTGAACTGGTGATGTTGCAGGATTCCTTTGGTGCCGCTTCACCAGCCCTAAAGCCCTGCAGTTGCTGCCACCTCTGCCCAGGCCTCACTAGGGGCCCCCCAGTTCGCTCAGCTGGGCAGGCCTCACTTGGCTCACGTCTCCCGCCCAGATCCTGCAGCCTCTACAGCTCCACGCTCAGCCCACAGCTGGACCGGCCCGGGGCCAGCAGCTTCCACCTTGGGCGCCAGCGTCTGGTTGAGGGGAAGGCAGTGGCACCCTAAATCCCGGAGATGCCAGCAACTGTGGGGCACCAAGGGGTGTTACAGCTCTTGCTCGGAGAGTCCCAAGGTCTGAGCCCGCAAGAGATGCTGCGTCTCTTCACTCCCACAGCTTGGCCCTTTCTCCTGCAGTCCGCTGAGCAGGAGCATCTCACAGCTCTTTTCATTCTCACTGCGCACCACTGGGCAGGTTCCCAGTTCGTGTCCTGAGACCAAGAGGAATAAGGTGCATGGACACTGGAGAGTGAATAAGGCAGAGAGTGATTTTCTTGAGTGACAGAAGGAAAGCTCTCAGCTGTGAGAGGGGACCCGAGGGTGGGGAGCCGATCTGGTGGCTGAGTCTGGGGTTATTCTGGGCTTAGAATGGGGGGAGTCTGGGCTGACTGGTTCATGGGTGGGCATGGAAAAACCACCGTTCGATTGGTCAAAAGGCATCATCCACAAGGAACCAGTCGAGAGACAGAGGGTAGGACGGGGTTACAAGTTGTCACGTGGATCGTGCACTCCATCCGGAACTGGCAGGTCGGTTTTCAGGCTTTAAACTGTGTTTTGCTTGAAGGTCAGATTTCACCGAGGACCCATCCCTGTCTGCCTAGGAATTCGTCTGTCTCCTGTCGCTATCAGTAATGCTGGCCTCATACATGCTGAATAGCTTTAGTAGGATGTGTATTTTTTTCTTGAAATATTTGGTAAAATGTAGCAGGGAAACCATTGGGTCCTGGACTTTTCTTTGCTGGGAGGTTTTTTATTATAGCTTCAATCTCATTACTTGTTACTGGTCTGTTCAGGTTTTGGATTTCTTTGTGGTTCAATCTAGGTAGGATGTATGTGTCTGCGGACTTACCCATTTCTTCTAGGTTTTCCAATTCATTGGCATATAGCTGCTCATAGCAGCCTCCAAAGACCCTTTGAAATTCTGTAGTGTCAGTTGTAAGGGAACTACGTTTTTATCGCTATAAACTTTCCTCTTGGTACTACTTTTGCATATCCCATAGTTGTTGGTATATTGTGTTTCCATTTTCACTTGCTTCAGAAAATTTTCTAATTTCATTCTTCATTTCTTATTGGCCCATTGGTCATTCAGAAGCATTGTTTAATTTCCATATTTGTGTAGTTTACAAAGTTTCGCTAATCACTGATTTCTAGTTTTATTCCATTGTGGTCAAAGAAGGTACTTGGTATGTATGATTTCAATAGTTTTGAATTTTGTAAGACATGTTTTGTGGCCTATCAAGCGATCTATCCTTGAGAATGTTCTCTGTGCTGAAGAGAAGAATGTGTGTTCTGTAGCTGTTGGATGAAACATTCTGCAAATATCCATTGGGTCCATTTGGGCCATAGTGCAGATTAAATCTGATGCTTCTTTGTTATTTTCTATCTGGATAATCTGTCGAATGCTGAGAGTGGGGTGTTGAAGTCTCCAGCTATTACTGTATTGGATTCTATCACTCTCTTTAGCTGTAATATGATTGGCTTTACAACATTCTCAGCTAACTAACACAGGAACAGAAAACCAAACATCGCATGTTCTCACTTATAAGTAGGAGTTGAACAATGAGAACACATGAACACAGGGAGGGGAACATCACATACCAGGCCCTGTTGCGGGTGGGGGACAAGGGGAGGGAGAGCATTAGGACAAATACCCAACGCATGCGAGGCTTAAAACCTGGATGACAGGTTGACGGGTGCAGCAAACCACCACGGCACATGCATACCTATGTAACAAACCGGCATGTTCTGCACATGTATCCCAGAACTTAAAGTAAAAAATTTAAAAATAATAATAATAACACTGGCTTTATATATCTGCATGCTTCTGTGTTGGATGAATATATATTCACAACTGTTACATCTTCTTGCCTAATTGACCTCTTTATCATTATATAATGATCTCCTCTGTCTCTTTTTGTAGTTTTTGTTTTGAAATCTATTTTTTTCTGAAATAACTATAGCTACTTCTGCTCTTTTTTGATTTCCATTCGTATGGAATACCTTTTACTATCCCTTTATTTTCAGTCTATATGTGTCTTTATAGGTGAAGTGCATATCTTGTAGGCAAGGGATGATTCAGTCTTGGTGTTTTGTTCACTTTTTCATTTTTGTTTTAATTCATTCAGCCACTCTGTGTCTTTTGAGTCTAGAATTTAGTCCATAGATATTCATTATTGATAAATAAGGACTTACTCCTGCCATTTTTTATTGGTTTGCTGGTTATTTTGTGGTGTTCTCTGTCTTCTTGTTATCATTCCTGTCTTCCTTTCAGTGAAGATGGTTTTCTCTGTTGGTATGTTTTATTTTCTTGCTTTTTATTTTTTGTGTGTCCGCTGTTAAATGTTTTTTGAGTTAAGATTACTATGCATGCAAATGCTTTTTGTGTGTCTGAATCTCTCTCTCTTTTACTTCTCTCTCTCTCTCAATGTTTATTTAGCTAAATACTACTAATTCTGATTATCTCAGTTTAAATAAAACTCTCATAAGGAAGCCTATTCTGATCCTTTTCTGTCAGCATTAAATGTCTTTTGTAATGCACACCAATAGCCCATAGCAGACTCCTCCTCTTTTAGTTACATATATTATCCATATTCATCTAATTGTAAATACCTGTTTTCATAGCCAGAGAGCAAGTTCCCCAAGTGCAGAGAGAAGATGGTAAATGTTGATCATGTTATCGCATGTGCCTAGAGTACTGCCTGTCTCCCAGTTAGAGTACAATATGTATTTGTAGAAAGGAGAGGGGCATGAGTTAAAGATAAAGTGACTAATTTATGCCACCTATCAATCAAGTTCATCTCTTTAAAGGATTTTCTCAGCTTAAGAAGTAGATGTGCTTTATGCAAATTGAAAGGTGAAAATAAGCATCTTAAATCTCACTTTCAGCCTTTAGTTACATTAAGAACTTGGATTCATGTCTGTACTAAAAATACATCTAATTGATTTTTTTTTTGAAAAAAGAGAGGATAACATGGGTTTATTGGTTTATTTCCAGTACCCTTATACATTTTTTTCCTGGGTGTATGCAGGCATGCAATGACTAAGCATATAGAATTGTTAGTGAAATTCTGGCCATTTCTCTAATACTGAATTTATTTCACCTTATACTATGGTGTGGGTAGATGATCATAGATTGACTTAAAGACACCACAACAAATTCTTCTTACTATAATGTAGAGGCAAAGACAAACTCAGAAGCATGAACTATGCATATCAGCCTGAGTTCAAGAAGCTTACATATAACAAATACATTTTTAAATCATAAGTGATAAAATTATAAGCTTTCTCTCCCTTCATGTCATAATAGATCTAAATCCCTGTATCTCAGACTGCCTACCTTGTCCTAAAAAATGTGAGCAATAGAAATAATATCAAATCGAGCACTGGAAAGGCCTTTTCACATGATTTAGGATGCTAATAAGTGTTTTTAGATAAGAAACAAAATGAGAGAACTTGTTAGTACCTCTCATAATACTTGTTATCATTAACATTTACTCATACCAGCTCTTGCCTTGCACTACATAGAAGCAAACCATTGTTCTCTGTGAGAGATATATATTTTTTTAATTTTTATGAAATACAGACACAGAAATCAAATTATCATGTTTGCCCACTCTTTCTGCACTGGAAGTTAGGCATATTTATTAGCTACAACACAGCATTTCAAGCTGGCATTTGGATCATTTCAATAACTAATGTCTGTTTTATCAACAATGGTTTAATTTGACATGCTGCATAATGCATGTGCAATAACAGTGCCATGTTTGATGGATAAATGCCTAGGAAAAAAAATTCAAATTGGCTAATAAATAAAATTGAATTTCAAGACCCCATTTATTTTAAGGAAACTTGTCATGGGTTATTAACTGTACTAAATAATGGCTTGTTTATGTTGGTGCATAAATAATTTGAAACAAATCGGGGTGACATAGGAACTATCATACTTCACTTACTAGTAAATGTAAGTGAAGACGAGATTCCTTCACTCCTAATTACCAGAGCTGGTATTTTTCAGAAATGATTTCTACTTGTTGACAAGATTATGACCAAAACTTACCCAAGCTTTCATACTTTTAATATAAATCTATTATTTTGACATTCAGAATTTCTACCAATAGGGAATTAAACAAGTTCTGAATCTAGATCAATGGTGTTTTGATCTCACTACATACTAAAATTAAGTGGGACAGTTTAATATGTTATTATAATGCTGATGTTTTGGTTCTCATTCTGGAGATTCTAAATCAATTGGTGTAGATGGCTTATTTATTGCTGTTCTGTTTTATTATTTTGTTTTTGAAAGTCAGTTGTATTGTTTGCTTGATTTTTTAACCCTCAAGCAATTATAAATAGAAACTCAGGATTGAGAATTTCTGCTCTAACACAGTGTTCTGGTCACCACTGCACATTAATTCATGAAATTCACTTGGGTCATTGAGATCAAATTGTTTAATAATAATCATCATCCCCTTCAATAAAGAGTTTTCTGAGCAAGCCTTTTTAGTACTATGCAGTTCTGGTTCTAAGGGGATTACCAAGATAGTATTTGTTCTAAAGAAGTTTATATATAGAAACACAAGTGATAATATTGAAAGAAAAATAAGAAAATTGATAAGTGAAATGCAAACCGTTCATGAGAGCATATCTAGACATAAGGAAGGGCCAAAAAATAATTTTTGGAGTATGTGGAATTCAATCCACCTTTCCAATAAATATGGTTACATACTTTAACCTTGTTAATGCCTTTATACTTCATAATCTCACAGCAATTCAGTTAAGCAAACCAAGTATTTTTACTTTATTAATAATAAAAACAATAATCCTATGTGTGCATTCTGTTTTGCAGTGTGCAAACAGGGTTAGGTATGTCATCACTTTTGAGCCTCACAACATATGGGTATGCAATTCAGTATTCCTATTTTGGGATGAGGAGTCAGAGGCTCAGAATGTACATGAATTATCCAATTTACAAAGCCGGCAAGTGCCAGAGTTGAGTATAAGATGAATTCTCCTGAGTCCTACATAGTTCAGACCTTTTTTTGCATCCCAATTGAAAGTTGAGAAGTTGCTGAGCTTAGGCTAGATTCCAGGTCTCTTAAACTGAATTCTCTCTTAGGATATGCTCTGCCACACAAACACTGAATGTTACATATTTCCAGGAACTATATAGCTCAATGCCTTTTCTGAAAAATAACTTTTCAAAAGGTAATTGGAAATTGATACTCTGGTGTATTTTTTAAAGCACAATATTCACTACCTTACTGCTTTTATCCAAATCTAACTTTTCTTATTTCTTTGTATAAACTGTGAAATCATACTTAAATACCTAGATCTTGGAAAATTTAAAAAGCTGAGTTAATGTAGAAACTATAAAAGCTCAAGAGAGAGAGAAGTCATCGAGTGTTAGCTTTTGATATCTGCTTTCTGATAGTTCAGTTCTGTCCAACGGGCAGGAATACCTTGTGTGATTTGTCAGGGGCCATGTGTGGTTGCTCTGTAGCTCTTCCTTCTGTGGCCTCCATGATGCGTTATTAGCATTTTTTCCTGAGATTTCCAGTCCCCAGTTTTTTCCACTCAGATTTCCACTCTCCAGTTTTTTTTTCACTCAGATTTCCACTCTCCAGTTCAAAGATTTCCTAGAAGGAGTCACAGAACTCAGAAAAGCTGTTATACTGACAGTTATGATTTATTTCTGCTAAAAGATGGAGGTTAGAAAGCAAAGGCAACTAATTAGAGTGGAGTTGAGAGCTTCCTGTTGTCCTCTCCCAGAGGAGTCACGTGAACTGTGCTTACTCCTCCAAACAAAGATATGTAACAGTGTGTAAGATGTATTGCCAGCCAAGGAAGCTCTTCTAAGCCTTGAATTTAGAGAGGATTTTTGTTTGTTTTAGAGACAGGCTCTTGCGATGTTGCCTAGCCTTGAGTGCAGTGAATAGTGGCTCTTCACAGGTGCGATCATAGTGCACTACAGCTCAAAGTCCTGCGCCCAAGTGATCCTCCTGCCTTAGCACCACAAGCATTTGCTACTGTGTCTGAGTCTAGAGTTCTCACTGTGGGTCAGTCACATAGGCATGGATGGCTTAGGTCACTGACTTTCGCTGCTTAGTCTGTGGTCTCCAACCCTATTCCCAAGAATCAGACCTACACGCAGTGGCCCAGGGCATTGTATATACATATATCCAACATTTAATCTGCAGATATAGTCACTATAAATCACATTGTTAGTATGAACTAACTAGCATGGTCCAAAGCCCCAGGTATGAAAAGATACTCTTATCAAGCAGGATATTCTAAGAGCTTAGAGATCATCTCCCCACAACCTGAAAAGGGCCCATTATTTCTTTGCATGTGCAGGGTTTGACTAACCTAGTCTAGTAAGTTAACCCTTTACCATATATATAAGGATTATGACTTGTGATTTGTCTTGAGCGGGGAGCCCCTGGATTAAAGTTTACTTTCCATTTGCGACTCATTGTTTTATTGTATGAAACTTTATAATCTAAGCAAAGAACCTTCCTGCAGGTAAGGATTACATCTGTTTGGGTTTTGTATTTTTCTACAGATTGGTCTTATTGTTGTTACTGTTACAATGATATTAAGAGATAGTTCAGTGTATCTCACATGATAGCTTTAATCTTCATTTATTTTTCATTCAATAATTAGTAGAATTTGGCAATGGAAAAGGATAACTGTGAAGAGTTACTTCATTGACTAGTTGAGGCGATTAGAGAGCTTTTTTGGTGTGTTCAGCCCTTCTTCTATTCCATTTGGTGAATGATTAAAGACCCCTAGACCACCTGTATCAGTCTGTTTTCACACTGCTATGAAGAAATACCCAAGACTGTGCAATTTATGAAGAAAAGATATTTAACTGATTTACAGTTCTGCATGGCTGGGGAAGCCTCAGGAAATTTTTAGTCATGGTGGAAGGCAGTTCACAGGGAGGCAGGAGAGAGAATGAGAGCTTAGCAAGGAGAAAATGCCCCTTATAAAACCACCATCCCATGATTAAATTGCCCCCCATTGGGTCACTCCCACAACATGTGGGAATTATGGGAGCTACAATTCAAGATGAGATTTGGGTGGGGACACAGCCACACCATATCACCACCTAACTTGCACGAAGTGTGGCAAAATGATCCTCAAAGACAACTTCAAAGGCTTCCTAGAAGGATGATTATACTTTGTCTCCAATCATAGTAAGGACTCACAAACCAGTGCCAGGCAGGACTAGCTTCTTTCGACCCTGTTTGACTTTCCAATCAGTATGACCTAGCAATACTAATATCTGTCTCTGGAATTTTTTGGAGGAATTAGTGAGGTCATAAATGTAAAAGCATTACCCCATGCGTGACATATTGTGAATGCTCATTACATAGCAACTGCTATTATTTTTACCATTACTATTGATTATAATAAAACCTAGCAACTTATAGGTAGTTTTCACAAATACTTTCATTAATTGAAGTATTATGACACTTTTCCACACAAAGGAAATTAAAACTAAAAAATTCAGGACATAGGAACTTGGATATATATATATAATCTCATACATATATCATCAATTATATATGTATAATTATCTCAACTCTCCTTATGCTATAATATATAAGCAGCTGCTGACATTTTTGACATCTTTGAACACTTTAGTCTGTGACTCTTCAAACTACCTGATAATTCCTTGAACATAATGCTCCAGTGGGGGAAAGATAGTGTTTAGCGTTCCCATATGTGTATTCTTTTAAAATACTAGAGCATTTCTCTTGTGTATTAGTTCCTGGCACCAAATATACCTAATACACAAATATATAGTATTACATTTGATCAAAATGGACGGATCCTGATAAAAGTGAATACATGGATGCTTTCACCAGATAGATTTTCCAGTGTAAATAACATTTCAAAATGCATCATTTTTAATTTTACTATGTTACTATATGATTTGAATAGATCGATAGGAGAGCCTATGAGGAAAACTAAAGCGTGTTCACCCCCAGGAGTAATTCCACACAGTGATTCTCTGAACATCTGTTCCGCTAAAAAGAAATCATTTTTAAGCGCCACTTGGAGAGCAAGTAATCTTAAACCTCTGAGCCTTTAAGTTAAAAGAGAGAGTGAGAGAAAAAGGAAAGAAAAAATATAGTCTCTAGTCTTCCAAATTATCTCTGGGTCTCCTAATGAATTGCCATGGGGCAATTTCTTTTCTTATGGTATGGTGAATTTTTAAAAAGATATCGAGTTTATGTTTCTTCTTCATTTTATTCACATTCTGTTCTCCGGTTTGATAGAGCCACTATTTGAGGTCATTCATGAGCACTACAATATTTGGAGTATTCTTCTCCATAGAGTGAGGACATTAAAGTTATTGTCTAACTTCAGCGTATTATCATTACAAAGTAGCACACACCATTAGAGACAGACTCAGCGAAGGACATTATCATTATGTATTAGCACACATCATTAGACAGGAGTTTCAACTGCAGAACCTACTGAGGAGGATAGATTCATAACATCACAGCCCTCCTGGGTAATATAACTCAAAATTGTTAAATCATTCAGCTGAGGTGAGCTTGGAACCCATGATTGGCACCTAACATCACTTTGAGCTTTCAGTGGCTATTTACTTTGTAAGAAACGGTTCTTTTTCCTGATTTGGAAGAAAGTCTTAAGGAAGCACCGAAGGAATTTTATCTTAATTCAATCCAGGTAAAACTCATTGCAAATTAAATAATAATAAAAATAATTATAATAATTAACATTGATGCTTGGCTTAAGGCTTGGAAATATAAAACATATGTCCAGATGAGGAAATTGAACATTTAAATATTTTTGTACATAAGAATATAACCAAAAGGTAGAGGGAATTATAAATGTTGCTCAGTGAACTTATCTAAATGAAACAAAAGAAATAACACCATGTTTTCTTTTAAAATCTTAGCATTAAGTAATGTCAAAGTGATGTTTCTTTGTCCCACCAAATGTCAAGGTTATTTGTATATGATATGACTAAATGCCATTTCTCCATGAGGATTTTCTTAATATGCTGTTTATTCTCATGAAACATTAATGGACTCTATGAATATTTGCCTATGAAAAGGAAAAGCTACACATTTTACAGTTCTCAGATGAAGATTAATCTTGAATGAGTTTAACTTGCATCATTTGCATTTTCTATGGATAACGAAAAATCATTTGTAAATAAAAGGTTTATCATGGAGCAAAAAAATGGTATATTTGAGGTTGTAACTTTAATCTAAACCACATTCTAGGAGTTAGTAGTTGTTGTTTTGCATGACTGAGAATATTTTAGCTCCTAATTCAGCAGAGAAATATAAAATTAAGGGTAAATTTGATAGAAATGCATCAATTAATTACCCAATACTAATTTTTATGTGTTTAATATTTATTTTAAAACTGCTCAGCCACCAATAGATATGAAGTTATGAAATAAAACAAATAGTTTATATGTATATATTTGTATAGATATTTCTATACATTATGACCAGTGGCAAAAATTTATAGATTCTTAAGTAGCTTATAAATACTAAAGCTTAGGGACCGGTTCCAATTCTATATTATAAGGAGAAAATAACACAACACTGGTCTTGTTTTGCTACTAACAGTCAAAATAAAATACTGTCTAATTATTAGAGTAGTATGCATGTGCTACCGAGGCAATTGCTAACTCTAAATGGTTTTACATTTTGTTTTTAATTTTAGATGTATAAAGAAATATCCCAATCATTAGAAACATCATGTATAAGAATGAACAGGAGAAAGTCACTTATATGCTCGGCTGACTTTGTTGCAATTTTCAGCCCTTGAAAGTTCACTGAGAGAGGAAGGGGACGTACAAAAGGTTTTAATACTAATTTCACCAGAAATAAACCCCCTAAACACATACACATACCTTTTTTAGTTTAAGTGTTTTTTTATATTTTAGGCAAGGAGATAATTTCAGCTGACCTTTTATTCTTTGTTAAATGGTCATATGTGTTACAGATTTGTATGGCATGTCATTTTATTGCTTTACTTATAGTACCTTGTGGGATTTTACTGTTTGTAAGTAAGTATTGCTGTGTGTACAGGTATCCTTTTCAGCAGACAGAGGATTCTTACACGCTTTGGTCTGTTAAGATCTCAGAAGGCTATTCATTCAGTGCATAATTGCATTCTGCTTTGCATTATGTGCTGAAAATGGTTTTCCCCGAATCTCTGCAGACACCACATCTTAAAAGGCTGGTAGAACCAAGAATGGTGCATAGCTCTGATGATTCCAAGTCCTTTGAGCATCTTTACGACCTATCAAGAACTAATGGATATTGAATTCAAATCCTAACTTCACCATCTACCAAGTGTGAAAACTTGGACAAATTCTTAACTTTTCTGAACCCTAAGTTCCTCATCTGTAAATGAAAATAAAATAGCACCCACTTCATATGTGTTACTATGAGGTTTAAATGAGTTAATATTTGTAAACCACTTAGAAAATAGTTCCTGAAAAATAGGTACCATGTAAGTACTTGTTAAACTGCTATTAGTTTTAATTCAGGGAGAGATTTTAAAAATAAAATTATTTTAAATCTAGTATATGAAATTCAACTGTACATAAAGACAGACTCCACGGTATGGCAGTAATGCATAATAAAATGCCAAACAAAAATGCTAATTATGATGAAATGCTTGTCAAATGATTAACTATACAAATATCCCAGTGACACCATTGTAAGCTGTGTGGTTCATACATGCTTTCTTGTTTGGGTTTGACCTTTCCCACTCCTTGTTTATTATACCACTTATTCAAAACCATCCCTTAGTCTCCTTAATACTGACCTTGTATCCTTCTTTGTGAATAGTATCTATTCTTGTGGCTCGTGTGTGTGATCCCAACACCTTGGGAGGCTGAGGCAGGAGGAGTGATTGGGCTCTGGAGTTTGCAGCCAGCCTCGACAACATAGTGAGACCTCATATCTACTGAAAAAAACAACATAGCCAGGTGTAGTGGCGCACACCTGTAGTCCCAGCTACTTGGGAGGCTAAGTGGGAGGATCGCTTGAGCCTAGGAGTTCAAGGATAGCCTGAGCCATGATCATGCCACTGACCTCCAGCTGAGAAAAAGAGCAAGACCCTGTCTCAAAAATGAAGAACTTATTCTATTTTATTGTTCTATTTAACAGTCCCATCCCCTATCACCCATCACTTTATCTACAACAGGAGTCATTCAAACAACTCAAGAGCCAGATAGTTCAAAATGCAAGATTCTTCATTGTCTGGTCCAAATCTGTCTTCCCAGTTTCAATCCCCATCATTTCCTTAATGCCCACACTGCCTCAGTCATTGACCATCAGGGTCTCCCCAAATGTGCTGTTCTCTTTTCAAACCTCTGAGAACTTGCACATATTGTTTCTTTGCCTACAATCTCTCTCTTATCCACTTGTCAAGCTTCTATGTATACTTTATTACTTGGCTTACAATGTGATTTCTATTCCCAAAAGAGTGCCAAGAAACTACATATGTTCCAGGCACCTGTCGATAAAGAAAATCCTACCACTGAATCCAAGTCAGGCGCTGAGGTCCTGATATCCAGTGACAGGCTTCTCTGATGTGAGAGCCTTCCTCCACTGTGTATTTCTGCCATGCTCCACAGATCTTGCAGTCTTACCCTTTCTCTCTCACTCCTCTGGTACTATCTGCTCTCTTCACTCAAGAATCAGTGAAGCATCAATGTATGTACTGTCTGAAATCCTCCAGGCATAAAAGTGAGCTGTGGCTTTTTCTACTGTGCCCCCATACACTTGCAACTAATAATAAAACTTTAGGCTTAAATACTTTTTCAATATGTACATTGACTAGAGAATTTTTACACACATTTGGAGTGTATTGAGGGACACAAAATGCTAGAGAAACACTACAGAAACAACTTTTTTCCAGGTAGGTAAGAACAGAAGAGATATCTTGCCAATGTGCTTGGGTTTATTTTTGTCTGCTGAGGCGTCGGTGCACTAAATGGGTTTCTGAGGTTTAATGAGTCTCATTGGTTCTAATTAGAGTAACCTTGGTAGAAATAGATATTATTACTCTGAAAATCATGGCTAAATTGCTGTTAAATAATTTGCATTCTATTACATGCTTTATGTGCTAATACAGACAGAACCATCCAGAGCCAAGTCCTTAAGTATTTACTAATGCATACCAGCAATTTTAGCCTCATGTAATAAGGATTTAAAATGTGTCTGACACATTGTATCTGATCTACACTCTAAAGTATCTTTCCAAGTAATTAGATATGTCATGCACTGCAGCCTTAAGCAGGCATAATTTTGTCTATACTTCCAGAACCTAGATTATTCTGAAATCTTTAACAATATAAGGTTTAGATACCATTTGCACTGAGTACCTACTAGGTGCCAACTCCTTTAAAGTGCATTTTTACTTTCATTATCTCGACTTTGTAATGTAGGCATCATTATTCCCATTTTACAGAAGATAAAATTGAAGCAAAGTCAAGTTTAGGGGATTTTCAAGGTTGTATAGTACAATTGGGTGACAAAATTTTTGCTCTTTCAATGCCAATGAGGCCTCTGACATTTTCCTTTCTCATAAGACTACAATTAGTGTATCTTATATATTTTATCAGTCAACAACTATCTTTTGAGCATTTGTACACCCCAGACTTTGTAATGGACTGTTGGTTTTATACAGAATTATAAGAATACTCTCTTTCCTTTCTCCGTCAAAAAAAAGGTGATTATATTCTCACCTGAAAAAGATTATGAATACTTGAATATAATTGTGTAAGAATTAACTGCTAATGTATTAATTTCAACCATTATACTATTTTATAAGTTTTTATTTCACATGTCATAAATTGTAACAAAGAATTTAGGATATAGGAATTGCTTACATTTACCACACATTTTTAAATTTAGTCTTAGGGTCAAGAACAGTCAGAGCCTGGTAAGAGGCAGCTTGTTTTCTCAACTTAGTCCCTTCCAGGTCAAACTTATGTTTAGGTGAATCTGATTGGTAGCCTCAAGTCACATGACTATGTTGTTTTCTCTTTTATATTAATTCGTAACTCTTGAAATTTCCCACCAAGAAATGGTATTTCTCACTGCCCAGAAAGCATCACAAATGTACATTAGAATGTCTTTATAGAGGCCGGGCGCGGTGGCTCACGCCTGTAATCCCAGCACTTTGGGAGGCCGAGGCGGGCGGATCACGAGGTCAGGAGATCGAGACCATCCTGGCTAACACGGTGAAACCTCGTCTCTACTAAAAATACAAAAATGAGCCGGGCGTGGTGGCGGCGCCTGTGGTCCCAGCTCCTCGGGAGGCGGAGGCAGGAGAATGGCGGGAACCCGGGGGGCGGAGCTTAGAAAACTACCACATCTGAAAAATGAATTTTGAAAAATACTTGTCTACTAGTCTAGTCACCAAGATGAATAACTAAATAGGAAGCATTATAAATTGTAATATTTGGGGGTTTAGTCATGCAATTCTAAATCATCTCTAATGCTATAGTTTCCAATCACAAGTTTACATTTATCTTTTCCCATCATAAGCCATTTAATGCAGTTGCCGTAATCCATCTCCTTGCTTCATTTTTTCTAGTAAAATAACAGAACTTAGATCTATCCATTTTATATACCGATTTGTCCCCATGATGCCAAAAAGGTGGATGTAAAATACTAATTTAATAAAATTCCCTTTTATATAGCGGAATTTAATCTTTATCCAAAGAAATCATAAAGCTCTCAAGCCAGCTGGTGTGTGGAAAACACGGCTTTTTTCATTTTCTACTTATCATGTTTATATTAGCTTCCTTTTAAGATACCTGCATTGTAAAACATATAACTAAAGACTACATGAAATGTATTAAACAACTTAATATTGTGTGAGTTTCTATTCTAGGCACCAGAGTTACTGCGGTAAACAACACAGCCAGATGTCACTTTTTGTGGAGCTTACATGTACTATGGGGGCCAAAAAAAAGGCAAATAATCAACAAAATATGTTTTGAATCAGATGGTATTAAGTGCAGCAGGAAAAAAAAAAAAATGTCAAGAAGTTTGGAAAATGCAGGGAGAGGGAGAAGCTTTAAGTAGGATGGTTAGAGAAGGCCAAAAAAAAAAAGAAGTAAAGGAAGAAGTTATGTGGATCTATGAGAAAAAGGTGTTCCTGGCAGAGCAAAAGCTCCAAAACTTCAATATGCTTGACATGTTTGAGGGACAGCAAGGAAATCAGTATAGCTGGCAAATAAATAAAAGGCATTATTAGCAGGAAGTGCGATGTTGTGGGGTAAAAGGGAGTTGGATCATACAGGACTTTGTAAGTCAACATAAAACCTTTGGTTCTTACTCAGGGAAATGGGAATCCACTGGAAGATTTTGAACAGATAAAAATGTGATTTTTTTTCCCCCCACAAGGATTCTATTGCCTTTGGTGTGTTAAAAAGACTGAAGGGGAAGGGCAAAGGTCAAAGTAGGCAACTGACCCAGTGAAATGATCCAGGTGAAAGTTAGATTATTGCAATAACCCAGGGTGGGAGTAGCAAAGAAAGTGAAAAGTACTTTGCATCATCTTGTATTTTCAGATTGTGTCAACATAGTTTGGATGATAACTCTAATAGATTCAGAAGCAGAAGACTTTAAGAATAAGATAATTCCAAAGTTTTTGTTTCAGCAACTGAAAGAATGGGGTCGCCATTTATTGAAATGGAAAACACTGTCATAAAATGGTTTTGAGGGAGAAGATCAGGAGTCAGTGTTTTAGATGTTAAGATCGATGTTCCCACTATGTGAACGTGTAAGTAGAAAGTTGTATATATAAGTCTGGACTTCTGGGGAGTGGTCCATGGTAGAGATATAAACTGGGAAGTTTTCAGTATAGCAAACATATCTAGAGGCTGAGCCTGGAGAAGAAAATACGTAGAGAGGACACATAGCAAAACAGAGATGAGTTCAGGTTGATGGAAAATAAAGTAGGGCCTGCCCAAATGAGATTGCTGAGAAGGGATCAAAAAAGTACCAAGAAAATGAGGAGAGATAAGGAAATATTTTGTGGAAGGAGTCCAATGCTGCTGCTAAGTCCATGACATGATACATAGCATGTATAGTTTAAATAATAACAGTGATAACAACAATAAAGCCAACATCTCTATCCATTGTCAGCTCAGGAAATAGTGTATTCTCTTTCTTATTGTCACTTAGATTCTTTTTATTTTATTTATTTATTTATTTTTGAGACGGAGTTTTGCTGTGTCGCCCAGGCTGGAGTGCAGTGGTGCAATCTTGGCTCACTGCAACCTCCACCTCCCGGGTTCACACCATTCTCTTGCCTCAGCCTCCTAAATAGCTGGGACTACAGGCACCCGCCACCACGCCTGGCTAATTTTTTGTATTTTTAGTAGAGACGGAGTTTCACCATGTTAGCCAGGATGGTCTTGATCTCCTGACCTCATGATCCACCGGTCTCGACCTCCCAAAGTGCTGGGATTACAGGCGTGAGCCTCCACGTCCGGCCCTGTCATTTAGATGCTTCAGGGACAATCTAATATGCCTCTATTCAAGGAGATGAAAAAGCTAGAATAACTTGTAGAGGTAGTGGATATATTTCTTGATGTGATAATTACCCATTATATTAGTGCAAAATATTTCTCATATTTTCCAAGTTTAACATGCATAGATAAGCACAATTTGGTTGTTACTTCCTTCACCTTACTGAGTTTGCATTCTTCTTTCGAATTAATGGACTCTCTTACGGGGCTTAATTTTACTCTCTCTACACTGTAACCTAACTCTCCTACACTGGAGCTTCAGTCATTGAAGTATGAAATCTTCATTTGAGCTTTGTCGTTCACCTCAAAGAGCAAATCTAAATGGATTGTATCTAAGAGTTCCAGAGAGAGCCAGAGCATCCCACATATTCATGCTGTAAGGGATAAAGATAACTGTTTAGCTGTGCCCCCAAATAGGCATATTATTCATGTATGGAAGCAACTGGCTTTAGCATGCAGATGATGGCTGCTAAGGAATGTCTCACATCGACTGTCATATCCCAGCAGTGCAAATTTATAAGAAGATGAAACAACTCTCTAATCCCTTAAACTGTTAATACATAGCTAAGAATCCTTGTCCATAACTAATAAAATTTACATGGACTAAGCTTCAATTTCTTTGAAAGTCTGTTTTATTTGATTTTTCAGAAAGTGATAAGGCAAATATTAAAGTGTAACAGACACTGAGAGGACGTGTTTGGAAGGGAAGAGGAGTGTAACAGGAGTTCGGTGTGTAAATGAAGTGCATCTTCAGAACGCTCACTTGTTTGCCTGTATTAATTATTTCTGCAGTGGGAGTGTAGCAAGTGATATTTCTGAACATGAAATTAATGCTTGTGTGGTTTAAGGGATTTTTTTTTCTTGTTTAATATTCTTTTCTTATATATGTGAATTTTGACCATAATCCTAAAACTAAGTCTAGAAACAAATGAATACCCAAAAATGGCAGGAATAGTTGATGACTATAAATTAGTTACTTTGAATATATTATAACAAGCGTAGTTTTAAGTCCTTCGGCTAAGGAAAAAAGGTACTATATATTAGGTGACTTAAGTCATAAAAAAATAAAGCTTTTGGTTTGAGTTATCAAGCCAAAATGATTTCTAAGCTTCAAATGGATCTAAGTAGAATAAATGTGCCTCCTACTTGATGTTTATTCTCTAGAGATATCATTTGTCCTTTTTCAGTTCCCACTTAATATTTGTCAACTGCTAAGATAAAAACAACATGTGTTTTTCTTTTCTTTTCTTTTCTTTTTTTCTTTTTTTGTTGAGACAGTATCTCACTCTGCCACCCAGGCTGGAGTGCAATGGCACGATTGCAGCTTACTGCAACCCCAAACTCCTGGACTCAAGTGGCCCTCACACCATAGCCTCCAGTGGTGCTAGGACTATAGTCACACGTTGTCCACTAATTTCTAGGTTTTTTTTTTTGTTTGTTTTTCGTTTTTTTTAGAGGTGGGGTCTTGCTATGTTGTCCAGGCTTGTCCTGAGCTCCAGGCCTCAAATAATCACCTTGAGCTCCCAAAGTGCTGAGATTAAAGGTGTGAAAATTCAAATTTCAAAAAGCAAATCCAGTCTTACCTACTATCTCATTTCATGCCTCTCTGAAAAAGAAACTTTTTTTCCTCACTGGTCTAAAAATTTGTATCTAATTTTGTCTGATATGCTTCTCTTTAAACAACTGTGAAAATCTAGTCAAAAAGGATTATTTTCTTCCAGACGAAATGTATTTATTTTGTGACTCACATTATCAATTCTGCTAGTTTTGTTTGTGCTGTTGTTTGTCTGTTTCAGTTTTCCAATTTGTAATCTCACAGAATTTCCTATATAAATCAAAGACAGGCAATGTATAGTTTAAGAGTTTTTGAAATATAGTCAATTATGAATCTAACAAACATGATGTAAGTTTTCCGGGTAGACGTCTGTATTCTAGAAGTTGTACATTGGTACTCATCATTCCAAACATGTCGAAGGCATAGAAAATCAACATAATATAGAGTCACTTCTGTCGAACTGGTGATGTTGCAATTGTAGCGGTTGCATTGACTGTACCATCTCTCACCCAGATTCCCTTGAAACCAACATCACACATTTGGAAAAGAGCTGAAACTGAGCAAAAGTAACTAGATTCTCAAAACTAGCATATCTGGTGTGCTCAATGACACGAATGGTTCAAAAAAATCACTTGGATGTAAGGAGGGTGAGAGTAAATCCACCCAAAATCCACACTGTTCTTGTTCAAAGCAACCAAAACATAGTAACAGTTTTCTTTATTATGTACAACTATTTTTTTTTCCAATTGCATTAGTCAGGGTTCTCTAGAGGGACAGAACTAATAGATAGATGTATACATAAAGGAGAACTTCTTAAGGAGTGTTGATTCACATGATCACAAGATGAGGTCCCACAATAGGCCCTCTGCAAGCTGAGGAGTAAAGAAGCCAGTGCAACACCCAAAGCTGAAGAACTTGGAGTCCAATATTTGCGGGCAGGAAGCATCCTGCATGGGAGAGAGATGCAGGCCAAAAGACTAAACCAGTCTCGTCTTTCCATGTTCTTCGCCTGCTTTTCTTCTGGCCACGCTGGCAGTTGATTAGATGATGCTCACCTAGATTGAGGGTGTGGTCTGCCTTTCCCATCCACTGATTCAAATGTTATCCCCTTTGACAACATCCTCACAGACACACTCAGAAACAATCATTTGCACCCTTCAATCCAATCAAATCGACACTCAGTATTAACCATCACACCAGTCTTTAGTAAATTTTGGATAGGTACATCTTTAGAGAATAAATGTATTTTCAGCAAACTTAGTAATATGATCTAAGTGAAAACAGCACATTGCTATCTATGCAAGTACATCTTCAACACCCCTTTCCAAACAACTTACCACACTTCTCTGAAAATTCCGGGGGTTGCCAATGCCATGATAACATGCCTGCTGTGCCTCCATTTTGTGTTTCCTCACCTTTCTCCATCTCTTTTGACAGATAGAATCAGGTGAGTAGCTGTTTTTTGCTGCTGCCTCCCTGCTTGGCTGACTTCGCTTTGCATTCTTCTTCTAGTACAGCAGCTCCTCAAGTAATGTCATCGTGTAATGTTGATGGGAGAAAACACTGACTACTGGCTAGGGCCGTGGTCTGTGTCGAGTTTGCATGTTCTCCCTATGTCTGCGTGAGTTTCCTTCCACATCACAAAGATGTGCGTGTCAGGCTGACTGGCGTATCTACGTTGTGCAGGTCTGCGTGAGTGTGGGTGTGCGTGAGCGTGCCCTGCGATGGGGTGGTGTCCTGTCCAGGGTTGGTTCCTGCCCTGAGCTTGTGCACTGAGATGGCTTGGCCACTCAGGAACTTGAACTGGAATAAGCAAGTAAATAATTGTGCTACTTGTATTTGTTAATCTCTCTAGAACATGTGTATAGCTCACATTCACTTCAGTGTTTAATATTAGACACGTTTTGGTCATAGAAGTTTGTGAAATTTATGTGATCAGAAGTATGCTGCAGGAACTTAACTCCTATTTATATCAATTACCATATGGTAAAAATTGGTTTCCTTATACATTGTTTCACTTAAGGTAGAAGTTTCTAAGAATCTGTGGATGATGTTAGGTGAAAACTTACTGTACCATGTAGAGATTTTAAGCTAAGGCACCTGAGTGGTGAATGGAGAAACTGACAAAAATTAAAAAGTTTGAGGTGCTGGTTAAAAATGACTCCAGGTGTGTAAGATCAATATCTTTTAAAAAATAAATGTTTTTTTAAACACAGATAATCTGAAGATAGAATATCTGCAGCTAAATCTACCTCTCTATTATGTATTTCTTAAACCGTGGTTATCCTAAAACTGAATCCTAAAATTAAATTCAATAACTTTGTACATCGAGAGATGCAGAGAAGGGACAAATGGGAAACTTACAAATCTAGAACACATTTCTCTTCGATGTCTAAATTCACACACTGAATTTAAAGTCAGAAAGTAACCATCCAGAGTGTATGTGTGTTGGGGTGAAGGTGTGAGATTTTAGCTGTATCTTTCAGCAAAGAGTTAGTGGTATCTATTATGACTTTAATATCTAAACTTCTTTTATTTCCAGAATTATTGGAAAAGAAGGTAAAATAATAAATACAATTGAGAAAAGTGCAGGTGATAGTACATTTTATGCTACTTAAGGGAAATATTAAATCTAATTTTAATTTTATTCAATGGAATAACACTAATATTAAAATGAATATCTTTCGGAAGCCAAGTTATAGAACAGTGGTTTATGTAACAATGCTCAGTTTAGGTTAGAAACAATCTTGCTATATTTTAGGAAACAAAATCTTGTCATCTTTTGTTGGCATTAAAATGCAGGAGCCTCTGGTAAAGACTCCCTTGCTTGGACAATAATGAAAAGGTTCCGATTCCCTTGTTTGTGGGTAGAAAGAAAGGTAAGTATTTTGCAGCCCAAGGGCATAGGGCATGGCACAATAAGCACACAGCATTTGAGATGGATCAAAGAGGGTATTATTCAAGTTCTGAATCTGGGGATAAAAAGAAAAAGAAAAGCAGAAAATATGCCTCCATTGTAAACATAAGATCATAAGCCCGGATCCTTATGAAATCAGGACTGGTTTGGAAAGGCAGATTTTAAAAAGAAAATGGAAAAATCCTTTTGATAGATTTAGAGCATGGTCAGGGTGTGCGATGTCTCTTCTCAATGGCAACTGGCTAGAGGGCATTGAAAAAACCACAAATTATTGCTAAACCTGGCTTCTTGGCGAGTTAACTAGCAATACTACCTCCCTAGTCCAAAGACGAGGAGTAAATAAGTAACTTTAAGTACTGGCAGATGACCACTTTATGTTCTTTCTACTTCTGCACTTGTGTTTGCTGTGTAAGATGATGAGAAATAACTGTTAGCCAACCAGCAAGCCAGGAAAGAAAGAATGTTCACTTTCTTTGCACTACCAAGGAGGATTAGATTAAAATAATAAGGCATTGCTTGAGCAAATACCAACTTATATCATTATCTGGAAATAGTTTAGCAAGCTACTGAATAAAAATCTGTTTCTTCATGTATTCATTCATTCATGTATTTGACACATCCTAATAGTGAGTTGATGTGAGACTCTGATATTGTACCCCCTTTCTCTGCCCTAGAAGTTGAAATCATTCAGCAGGCTTAGCAATGTAAAGTGGGACTGTGAGTTACAAACATGAACTGTCACTAGCTTGCAGGGTAACATTGGAGAAGTCACTTAATTTCAGTAGAATCCCATAATGTCCTCATCTGTAGGTGAGACTAGGCATAAGTTTTCATTAAGCACTTGGCAAATAGACCTTGGAAAGGAAATGATAGATTTAGTTCCTTTGTCACAGCTGAGCTGTCACACATCCTTGCTTGCTTCTGTGCACTAGCCTGTTTAAGTACATCAAGGAAGTGCCTCAAGCCTTACCTGTTAATGCATTTATCTGGCATTAGGGGCTACCTGAGTGTAATGAATGGTGTCTAAAGAAGGTTGCCTCATTGTGAGATAAGTTGGAGCACAATTCTTACCAAACGTCATAGAATTAAAGTCATAACATTTGTAAAACAATAGGAAATCGTTAAAGAAATGAAAATTAGAAGCTGGAAATGATAAACCAAGAAAAGATTCATACTGTCATATTAAGAATATCATTATCAATATGGGATCTAGATCATTTGAGTCATTTTAACTTACATAGTATGCTAACTAGACATAAAATCACAAGGGTACATTTCTCAGTTAACGAATTTCAGAAACATAAGTAATTATGTACTAACAAGTCATCCAATACGTCCTACACATTTGGATGTCTAATTTTTTGTAAGGAAAACATAACCAACACATGTGAATGACCCATCTCCTTATATATTATGCTAAATCACTAGAGGAGCCATTGCTGTCACAGTAACAATACAATGAAAAATGTGTTAATCAAATATCTAGTTAAATAGATTGTGGAAAATACATTTTTTATTCAGCTTGCTGAAAGGACAAAGCAAATTGCATTATAGCATTGTGCCTTTCAGATGAATATGACTTGTTTAGCCCACAGGGAAAGATGCCACAACATGTTTACAGGATTATTGTAATTCTAATTAAACCCATACTTCCAAAGGAAGAATTGCAATGGGAATATAGCTTGAAATTAGTAAGAGGAGAATTTTTAAATGTGTCAATACCAGGTACTGCTTTTAATAGTATTTATTATATCAAAATGTAAAAGAAAGATCATCTTTAAAACAGGCTGTTTTGAGCTCTAAGAATCACAGCAATAAAAACAAATATTTTCTTATTTATTTATCACCCTCCCCCTGCACATGAAATCAGGCAAGCAAGTACTTGAGAGCCATAACGGGTAGCTGCAGAAGATCTCCTGTTTTTTATGAATTTATTGTGAGTTAAGGCCAAAAGAGACACTTTTAGTTTGGGGTAAAAAGTGGAGGGGAAATGAGTGGAAAATGAATGAAAGCAAAATGTCTATTGGGAAGATCTCATCCACATTCTCATCATTCACAAAAAGAAAAGGACATGAAGGAGAAAGAAGATGAGAAAGGTCAGCACTCCTAGAGTTTTGAAAGAGTCTTTGTTGGAAACATCAACCAAATAAGCAAACTGTGACCTGGGAACACGACCTAGTTGAATTCACTAGACCCGAAACATGGTTTTCCAGAGCACTTTGTCCCTACCTTCCATGAAATGGAAGGAAATAGTCTAGGCCAGGCATGTCCTAAATGCCTTATGTGAATTAATCTGCACAACAATTCTATGAGTTAGATACAATTGTTATCCCCACTTTACAGATGAGGAATTAAGGTAGGGAATGCTTACATAATTTAATCAAGAACAACCAGCTAATAAGTAGCAGAGCTGGGATTTGCTCAGGGTGCCCAGAGCCTCAGCTTTTATCTAGTATGCCACACTGATCCCCCAACAAGCATTACTGACTGAGAGTCAACTCATAACTGCCTGCCTACAATTGATGCATTTGTGTTCAACATTGACCTTGCAAAATCTTTTTTTTTTTTTTTTTTTTGAGATGGAGTCTCGCTCTGTTGCCCACGCTGGAGTGCAGTGGCCTGATCTTAGCGCAATGCAAGCTCCGCCCCACTGGGTTCAAGCTCCGCCCCCCGGGTTCCCGCCATTCTCCTGCCTCCGCCTCCCGAGGAGCTGGGACCACAGGCGCCGCCACCACGCTGGGCTAGTTTTTTGTTTTTGTATTTTTTAGTAGAGACGGGGTTTCACCGTGTTAGCCAGGATGGTCTCGATCTCCTGACCTCGTGATCCGCCCGTCTCGGCCTCCCAAAGTGCTGGGATTACAGGTGTGAGCCACCGCGCCCTGCTGCAAAATCATTTTTAATGCGTCATTACTTTAAAAGATAATGTAATGGAAAGAATACTGTATTCATTTGCTGACACCACAATTTTGCTAATCACAAAATACCACCGATTGGGTGGCTTAAACAACAGAAATTTATTTTCTCACAGTTCTGCAAGCTAGAGGAACAAGAAACCAAGGTTGAATTTCTTTCGCAGCTTTTCTACTTGGCTTGCAGAGAGCTGCCTTCTCATTGTGTCCTCACCTGGTCTTTCTTCTGCCCTCCTGCATCCCTGGTTTCACTTTTGTGGGTCTAAATTTCCTCTTCTTAAAAGGACGTCAGGCTGGGCACAGTGGCTCATGCCTGTAATCCCAGCACTCTGGGAAGCAGAGGCAGGCAGATCACTTGAGGTCAGGAGTTCCAGACCAGCCTGGGCAACATGGTGAAACCCTGTCTCTACTAAAAATACAAAAATTAGCCAGGTGTGGTGGCATGTGCCTGTAATCCCAGCTACTCAGAAGACTGAGGCAGGAGAATCGCTTGAACCTGGGAGGCAGGGATTGCAGTGAGCCGAGATCGTGCCACTGCACTCCAGCCTGGGCAACAAAACGAGACTTGGTCTCAGAAAAAAAAAAAGGACATCAGTCAATTGAATTAGGGCCCACTCTAATGGCCTCATTTTTGATTAATCACGTCTTCATAGGCTCTGTCTCCAAATACAGTCACATTTAGAAGTGCTAGGAGTCAGAGCTTCAACAAAAGAATTTGCAAGGCACACACTTCATCCAATAACATAGGAGTCCCCAGCCCAGAGCACCAGACCAGCACCAGTAAGGGGCCTGTAGAACCTGGCCAGCAGCAGGTGGAGAGCAGCAGGCCCACAAGCCTTACTCCAGAGCTCTGCCCCCTGTCAGATCGGTGGCGGCATTAGATTCTCAGAGGAGTGTGAACCCTGTTGTGAACTGCGCACACAAGGGATCTAGGTTGCGCGCTCCTTATGAGAATAGAACGTCTGATGATCGGATGATCTGAGGTGGCACAGTTCCATCCTGACACCATCTACTCCCAACCCACTGTGGAAAAACTGTCTTCCATGAAACCAGTCCCTAGCGCCAAAATGTTGGGGATCGCTGCTATAACAAATAATAATACGGTGACGGTGTTGTTACTGGAGTTCTTATTCGGGTTTTGCTGCTGTGTGACTTAGACTGAGTCATTTCCTTTCTTTCGAAGGGCAACTGCTCCCTAACACTGATGCCGTCTGGCTCTTGACTGAGTTTACATCTTTAGCTTCCCTAATTCTGTGAATCATGCTGTCATCTTCGTGTGTACATACACATAGATAAGGCTTTTTTGCCTAAGGTAGCTAGAGATTTTGTTGCATAAAACTCACAACTTCTAATTAGAACGTTGACTTTTGTTCATAGCTTTGCTGGGCTTTTGATATACTCTGGTCTATCCAGTCTGTAAAATGGAGTAAATAATGCCTATGTCATAGCAATGCCGGGAGAACTGAATGAGATATTACACGTGAATGGCTGGGTGCAATGTTTGAAAAGAGGGAGGTACTTTGCAAATGTCCATTTTCTGTTTCTCACTCCCCAGCTCTTCCAGCTTTCATGCTTACTCTTTCATTGACTTTGAACTTCCCCTCTATTTCAGCATTTATCTCACATACTCTTGGCCAAGCATCGTAAAAGCTACTTTCCATCGTCTCTATGATAGAGATTTTCAAAACCTCCGATGCGAGTGCAGACATTTCCTCACGAGCTCAAAAACAAGGGGATTCATGATTCAACTTGGCTTTCAAAAATGTTCAAATTTTAGAATTTAACAGAATTGTTTGTTGTATTCAACGTTTTCCTGGAACACTGACTTTGGCTTAGAAAACTTCTTCAGAACTGAGCAGGAGAGGCAAGGCCCTGGGGCTGCTCTGGACCACACAAAGTTGGACAATCAGCAGAGTATTAGCCCAGCCTATTAGCCTGACTGCTGACAACCAACGGCAACTGTGAGCTTTATATTTTTATGTTGATGATTTATGTTGATTCAGGTTACATCTGAGACTTAATTATCTACTTAATCATTTGGACATATTTCATAAAATAATAGTCACGTGATACTATTTTATCATAAAAAATAATGATTATACATAATTTTATGTATTTATTTCCATCACTTATCCTCATTCTCTCCTACTAAAAGTTAAAAATATTGCATAAATCCCAAAGGAGTAATGACATTGAGACAAGAAAAATTGATGGGTGTTATTTCCAGAGATAGAGGAGGCAATGTAGCTTGAATCTCTTTGGCTTAAAAGCAAGTGATAAGAATCTGTTGTTTATGTCATGTGCTGGTGAGTAATATTGACATCTGCCTGTCATCTTTAGTCTTTAAACTACCTTTAGATGAAGTTGCAGTTAGTGATAATTGGACAATGTCAATCATCCAAGCCCCAAGCCCCCCAAATTAAAGGGTGTTGACTCAAGAGAAGCTCAGGGAACCATAGCTGAGGCAGAGTTTTTCAAGAAAGGTGGTTTCCAGCATCACTCAGAGCAGCAGCATCATGAATTGTGAGTGCCCAGTCCTGATTCCCAGCAATGGTCCACATTTACTGGATTCCAGAAACCCAGATTCAAAGACACACAGGGTGCAAATCTTTGGAAGCAACACTTAGGCAGAATTTTGAGCAAAACTCTAGATAAGTCTCTTATCCAAGTTAGAACGGATTCCCATAGGCAGCTTGTCCAAAGCCATAGTAGGGCCCGACCACAGCTCCCAGGCCGTTAGAGGTGACTTCAGAGTGGTGCTCATACAGGAACTGTAACAAAGGCAAGAGACTCAGGTTGCTTCTAGGTAGGGTGACAATAGATGATTTAAGACCTTCAGAAGTCCCAGAAAGTGGTCGTATTGATATCAGCCAGGGTGAGGGGAGGGAGGACAAAGTGGGTAGAATACAGCAATGGCAGGCCAACCATGGGGGGAAACTGTGGTGGTGAATTCAAGGAGAGCGAGCCCTGGTGATTTCCAGGGGAGCTTTGGGACGGAGTGAGCAGCAGGGAATAGATAGGATGCCTTCACAAAAGTGTGAAATAAATGGGGAGCCTTAGGGCGTACGTGGTTATTTTAACATCTCCAGCCCAACTTTGGAGCCAGCCAGGAGGACTGTACAGCAGTGTTCACAATGTTCACAACAGCCGCAGTGGCACAGGGAGGAGCCCTGTGTGTCTGCAACCTAAGAGGCAACCAGCAGGAGAAAGTCTTCAGCAAGAGACAAACCCTGGAGATTTTGAGGTTCACCAGGAGCTTCAAATTTGAGCTGACCTGGACTTAGGAAGGAGGCTAGATGGAAACTTAGATACTTATATTTTCTGAAAACGGAACTCTTTCAAAGACTTCAAAGACCTGCATTTCTTTCTTTCTTTATAGAGTTCTAGAAATAAAAAAATGAAAAAAAAAAATACTTGGGGGAAAACACCTACTTATCCCCCACCAAGGGACTGCGACAGGAGGGGTTGTGTGTACATATGGCAGGGGAGCCAACTGAGTGTGGAGGCTGGTGTTTTACATTAAATTTCACAATTTCAGTATCGTTTTTCCCACATGCGTGATTTTTAATTTCAAAAAATAACACTGCCCTTCCAGGCACACACACTGTTTTATATAACTCAGTGAAAGGTGAGCTTTCGAAATACTAGAGAAAAGCCATTAAGTAATAGAAGATATTTGGTTATTATAGGAATTATTTTGTGCGATAGCAAGTTTTCAAAAAGCTTTTTATATTATACCATAAGACTAATCTAGGAAAGTCTAACCTTTTGTCCTCATAAAAGCAGTGCTGCCAAAATTCATATAAGACACGATTTGTGATCCAGCAGATGTACACAGAACCTAAAATAACAGGGTTTCTTGAAATACTATTGAGTCTCTGGATAGTATTATGGAAATATGCATATTAATTGTAAAAAATTTAAGTCAGATGAATAGAACTGACTTAATTTGCATTTTCTCATAGTATTAAGTGGCATAAAATCATAAGGTTCCTTTTTGTTTAAAAAATTTGCCGTTTTTTTAAGTGTTTGGAAACATGAAGATACTGTCATGTACTTGATCCAGTCTTAAATTTTCAACTTTGTTCAAATGAATCCTGCCTACATAACCGTCTGACATTTTTATCCAGTTATAGGAAGCCCTCACATGAATGCATTTGAATGCTTTTGTGACTGTGTGAAATGAATCACTGATGATTCATGAAAGAGACAGTCCTATCATTAGCCTTGATAAGACGGTAATTTGATTATCTGATAGTCCTGTTGCTCATTCCATTTTTTGAACATGAATATTTAAAATATTGGAAGGGCAAAATAATTCCAAAGAAAGAATTGGTCAATAATTCAAAATAATACATTACTCACAATTCCTGTTAACTCTAGCTCCAGAATATCAAATTAGGCTTTTTTAAAAAAAATTTTAACATAGAAAAGTAACAAAAATATTTTTTGAATAAAAATATTTAAAGTAGATTTGTGTCAATTTTATCTTCAACTATCAGCTCAGGTACATGAATTTAGAATGTTTTTTTTTTTTTTGAAAATTTTAAATTATTTGGTAAAAGTGGTTTCAGTCTATGTTTCCAGAAACAGCATAGCATGTTTAGAATCATCCATAATCGGTATAATGTTGCTATTTTTTAAAACTTCAAAATTATAACAATGAAGTTCTTTAGCTTATCAGTAGACTTTTCTGTCCGCTATCATCTGTCAACAGGTATTAGGCTGGTCTTTACTCCGAGTATGTAAGAAAATAATAGAATAAATTATGATTGGTTCAGATCATTTCTGTGTTTCAGCTTTTGGATATGGCAAACATATTGGTTTCTTTTCTTTAGACTTGAAAGTAGATGGTAATTCAGAGTTTTCGCGCTCAGTCACCACCTGCTTGCCAAGCACCGGGGCGAGATCGGGGATGTGCTGCCTCAGGTCCCTCCGTTTCTTTGCCTTCATTTTGAAGCTTCTGGCACTTCTGTTCCCAAGACTCCAACCACACAGACACTCTGCTTGAACTGGCACAAAGCCCGAAGCTCTAGTTTATCTCACACCGCTTGTCAAAGGTATTCCACTGTAAATAAAAGTGGTGTATATGTGTCTATACATGTGTGTATGTATACATGTGTATATGTGTCTATACATGTGTGTATCCATGTGTGTATGTGTCTATACACGTGTATGTGTATATGTGTGTTTATATGTAATATACACATAGGTATATATGTATGTGTGTATATGTATCTATGTGGACATGTATATATGTGTGTATGTGTATGTATATGTACATGTATATATACCTGTATAAGTTTGTATGTGTATGTATGTAAATGTATATACACATATATACATACATACACAAATACATATATAAACATATATGTGTATATATAGGTGTACATACACTCACACACACCCAGACTGAGAAAACAAATCAGTACTATGAAATGAGCAGTTTCTCATCAAATAGCTATTGTTCACAAAATGTCTATACCATCATTTCTACTTTCCCTAACAGACCTTTAAAAAGGACATACTATTTGTTCAATTTTAAGGGGGAAACAAGGCTCAAGAAAAATCATGCAGAGGTGGGTGGAGGGAGAGAATGAGTAGTGAAGACATGATTCCTCTCACTTGAATTCACCAGTACATGATGCTGTTCTGCTGACACTCACACAGAAACCATAGGGCGAAGGGTAACTTTGTCCACTAGCACACCACATAAATTGGACCAAAGGGAAAATTTCCCCACACATTTAAAAGTTTCTAGTAGGTCAGTTCGTAAGAAAAATAACACCAACTAACACATAATATAGTGAAGAGCTAATCTAACTTTGAATAAGTGTTTGCTGACTGGATACTATAAAGCTAAAGACTAAAATAACTATGCATCAATGCTGCACTCTAGAAAGAAAATCTACTTTTTACAGGGTTATCATTTAGCAAGTCTGTAGCTACTTTATGTTTAGCATTTTTTAACTGCATTGTACTTTCTGTAGCTAGACTTGAACAAATAAGTAACTACCTACTATATGATGAGAGTTGTATTTTTCGCTCAGAGATGTTACATACAAAAGGAAAAGGAGACAACCAGGATGAACTTTGTGGTGCTGGGTTAGAATCAGAGCTATCAGTTTAATTTTCAATACGTAAACAGATAGACATCAAAATAAGTATCAGGGCCGGGTACGCGGTGGCTCATGCCTGTAATCCCAGCACTTTGGGAGGCCGAGGGGAGCGGATTGCCTGAGGTCAGGAGTTCGAGACCAGCCTGACTGACATAGTGAAACCTCGTCTCTACTAAAAATACAAAAATTAGCTGGGCGTGGTGGCGGCCGCCTGTAATCCCAGCTACTCGGGAGACTGAGGCAACAGAATTGCTGGAACCCAGGAGGCGGAGGTTGCAGTGAGCCAGGATGGGGCCTTGACACTGTATTCAGCCTGGGCAACAAGAGCGAAACTCCATCAAATAAATAAATAAATACATAAATACATAAATAAATATCAATGTGTGCGTGTGTGTGTGTGTGTGTGTGTGTGGCCAGTGGATGTGTTGGCTGAGAGAACACAAAAGCAAATAGACCCAGTAGTAGTGAACATATCCAATACCCAGATCTTGGTGTCTACACACTATTCTTTAATAAAAGGAACCAGGGCTTCTTGGAGAAGTGGTTAATTCTAGAGTTAGAGCTGGCAAATAGAGGAAGCTGGAAACATAATGGCAGAAATAAGGACGCTCTCAAAAAAGAATGAAGAGAAGTAAAAAGGACAGAAGAGCCAACCTAGGGGAGAGCACGATGGCCAAAGCCACGATCATGTGAATGGCAAAATAAATACTACTACTGGATTATGCCCATAGAATAAAATATCCATGAGTCTAACATAAACTAAAAACTGAATAAACATGTAAAGGCAGAATAATTAACTCTTCCTTATAAAAATGTTCTAATCAATAAATATAGAGGAACTGAAGAAAATTCAAAATCACCATTGGACAGAAACCACAGTGACTGTTGCAGGCAAAATACACTGATCAATGATAAAATCAGTAGCCTACAGTCTGAAGAGAAACAGGATACAGGCATAGTTTTGACATACCACTGCAAGATAAGTATCCATTACAAAGTGAATAATATTAGCATTACAGGGATGAACTCTAGCAGGCAGCAGCTTAGCCATATAATCAAGATTAAGATCTCCATTTAAGCTTGAAATAGCAATCTCATGTACCCTTTGATATGACGCATACAGACGGACAAAATATTATCAACAATACACAAACTCAATATAATCATCAGAAAATATCATGTAAACCCAATGTAAGATAAAGCCAAATTAAGATTTCATCCTTGGAATAACTGACCACCTTTTTTCAAAAGATCATGAAGGACAAGGAAGGACTGAGGAATTGTCTTAAGTTGGAGGGAGACTGAAGAGGCACAAGAACAGAAGCAATATACAATCCTGAATTCGTTCCTGGAATAGAAAAGAGATGTTTGGGAAAAAACAAAAACTGGTGAACTTCTAATAAGGCCTGTAGCTTACACAAAAGTGATATGGTAATTTTAACTTCTTGGTTTAGATAATTGTAGTATGGTATGTATGTTTTTATGTATTTATTTAAAAGAGACAGGGTCCTCTCTATCACCCAGGCTGCAGTTCAGTGGCAAGATTATACCTCCCTGCAGCTTTAAACTCCTGGACTTAGGCCATCCTCCCACTTCAGCCTCCTGAGCAGCCAGGACTATAGGCATGTACCACCATGCCTGGCTAATTTTTTATTTTATTTTATTTTATTTTATAGAGATGAGGTCATCCAGGCTGGTCTGGAGCTCTTGGGCTCAAGTTATCTTCCTGCCTCAGCCTCCCGAAGCGTTGGGAATACAGGCATGGGCCACTGCAGTAGCCTGGTTAGTTACGTTTTTAAAAGCTGACATAGGGTTAGGTGAATTCCACGTACTATTTTTGCGATTTTTCTGTAAGTTTAAAATTATTTCCAAACTAAACATTAAAACAAATTGTTTTAGTCCTATGACAACACATAGTATCACTCTCTTTTACCAGAGGAGGAAACTGAAAAATGGAGAGGTTAATACACTTGCCCAAGATTGCCAAGTTAGAACATTCCAGAGCCAGACAGTCTGGCTTCAGAGTTCAAGATCTTGACCACTGTGATTTGATGTGGTCTGAGGCTCAGCTAATTCAGAAATATTTATACTTGCTCTTTTTTTTTTTTTTTTTTCTTTTTTTGAGACAGAGACTCGCTCTGTCGCCTAGGCTGGAGCGCAGTGGCGCGATCTCAGCTCATTGCAACCTCTGCCTGCTGGGTTCAAGCCATTCTCCTGCCTCAGCCTCCTGAGTACCTGGGATTACAAGGCATGCACCATCACACCCGGCTAATTTTGCATTTTTAGTAGAGATGGGGTTTCTGCTTGTCGGTCAGCCTGGTCTCGAACTCCCGACCTCAGGTGATCTGGCCGCCTCAGCCTCCCAAAGTGCTGGGGTTGCAGGCGTGAGCCACCGTGTCCGGCCCATACTTGCTCATAATTCTGTTTTGACGTGCTGGGTACTACAACATTACATAAAACATAACCATGAAAAAGAAGTGAATATTTTACAATCTTCCATGATACGTGATATAAGAAAACTTCATTCTCCTGCAGCAATTGTCCACCAAATACGTAAAACCATGAAATATTAAGCGAGCTCTTACAAAATAACTGAATGAAAGTATTTGCATTCAAAAGTGAAAATGCGTCCATAAGACTTTTATGCTTCATTACTAAAAAAATCATTAATAATAAAATATATAATGACAGACAGTTACTAATGCAATAAAGTTGCTAAAATGAGATGGAAAATTGCTAATAATGTATTTTATTACATTCAAAGAAGGCTTCAGGTGGCTGCGGTCTGGCTCTGAATTTGTTATAGATAATTAGTAGCTGAGGTCTCTCTGTATTAAAAGAGGTCCTTTTTATCATTGAAAATTGTTTTTAAAACTGGTAATTCTTTTGAGAAATGCAAGAAATTTAAAGCCTTCCCTCATATATAATCAGCAATCAGAAATAACTTAGCAAAAAATATGTAATTGTTTTCTTCTGTTTAATGTATGTAATTATAAGGTTAAGTAGGATGTGTATAGCAATTCAGCCAAAAGAAGCAATCTCTCAATAAATTAAAAACTAGGTAAGTGTGAATTATGTGAATATACATTATGATAGTTAAAAAATATGATCGAGATTTAAGTTAAATGAGAGAAGAATATCTCTGAGACTACAGTTTTTTAAACTAGAAATACTGTTTTTCATGAAGATATGACATCCAAACAAGTAAAATTAGTGCTGAGTAGAGAGCATGTATTTAATAAGTATATACTCTCCTGCAATAAATGCAATACAACCTAAGACTGTTGAATACATTAAAATATAAAAGCTTCATCTTACTTAATGTACGTTGAAGTCAAATTAGGAAAAAGGAGGATATGCAAAAATATGTTTGTGTTATTATTTTGTGCTTTGTTATAGCTTAATACATAATTTATGTCTACCCATTTCTGCTCTTAAAATATACTGTAGGAAAATGCTATCTGGGTATTCTTTAAGCGCCTTCCTGAAAAGTACTTGTAACAGAAGCCTTTCCATTTAATGGTTAAAAAAAAAGTAAATAGAATTTATGTCTGTCCTGGGCCCAATTAAACTTCCATTCAAACTTGTCCTGACTGGAAAATAAATTGCCTATGGATTCTCAACAAGGGGTTTGCATGCTTGGAGGAAAAAAAAAAGAGTACATCTGTGGAGAACTATGATTTATGAAAGTATTGATTTCTTTGTTAAATAATGAATTAGATGTCCTACCACAATATTATTTATCAAACTTTTTTGTCATATAATTAAATTGTCACATAATGGATTGTACCCATATAGATTCATTAAATATTAAAAACTACATGTGACACTTCTCACCTTATCTTTGGCTAACAACACATTTCCTCTCTTCTTTTCTATTAAGGTCAATAAGGGCAGGCACTATCTTCACTATCAATGCTTATAGCCCTTGCTTACCAAGGCTGCAGTAGCCCTGAGCACATTCCCTCAGTTGCTGCAGGAAAACCCTGCAATGACTGAAACTATCCACATTTCAAAAGCAAGTGGCATTAAAAACACATTCATTCAATTCAAGACAACTCAACAAACCAGCATAAGGGGAAAAAAAACCTATAAACAAACAAACAAAACTATGCTTAGACATATTAAAATTAGATTTGCATTTGACCAGTCCCACCCATGTCAGTCACTCCTGATTTTTCCCTGGAACCTCTGCCACAGCTCTGTCTTGCGCTGGGCCCTCTGGGTGCTTTATTCAGTGTACCTCGCCCTCCATATATTATAACTACAGCCACTCACAAAGCATCACCAGCTACGTAAATGTATTTCTGCCTTCTCCTGATCACGAATTCATATTCCCACTTGCACTGACCTTCCCGTAGGACTAACTTGAAGTCTTCACCATAGTTAATACTTTTGGTGGCCACATAATCCATCTTCACTCCCTCCCACCCTACAGATGTAATAGGTGCTTGTTTCTCTGCATTTGACATTCAAGAGCTGACATTGTTTTGGAATTGAATTCCTGTATCCCATTAGCCACATCCACAGCTGTATAGGGTAGTTTTGTGTGGACTGGGAGATGCTGAGGCAGTTAATAATAATAAAAGCTTACATGAATTGTATGCTTACTATATGTCAGGCATTATGCTCAACTTTTTACATGCATTATCTTACTCAATCATTATGACAACCCTATGAAATGGGCACTCAGAATTTTCTTGTTCCATTTATGAGCAAACCGAAGATTAAAGAGGATTAGTCATATTTTAAGGGCACAATGCCAGGAAATTACAGCAAGAAATCAAAAATCAAATATGTCTGCTTTGGGAATCAATGTGTACAGGCTCTGTGCTCCATTGCTTCTCCATGAATAGGTGGAAAGAAAAACCAAGGACCACAGGTAATTCTTATTCTGCAATCTTTGTAATGGGTTGGTAATTTATTTTAAAATCCAATAATTCTGTGGTCATGAATTATCTCTGCTGCTATTTTAAGATCTAAAATGCTTCTTTTTTTATTAAAGAATGAGGGGATTTCAAAAAAAATTGTACTTCCCATAGTGCTTCTTTGTAGAATCCTATTCTAACCTTTTTTATTACGGATGAATTGGAAACAGAAATAAAAATGTTTATCTCCGTAGGCTGTAGAATATATGAACTTAAGTGTCTTAGGCCCAACTGAACTTGTTCTACCTAAAAAGCAGTAGCTTTTTTCAGAGAACTGAGAGGATATCTAAAATCAGGAAAGCATTTTGGGAAGTTAAACATGAGTGAAACACAGTCCTTCCCTTCCAGAATTTTCCCACTCTATATGAATATAAGTGTTACAAGGAAAGTAATATAGTGAACTCTTAGTCTAGACAGAGAGAGAGAGAATAAGAGAGGGAGAAGGGAGGCAGAGGACTGTTATCTGAGGATTTCAGGACAGGCTTCATGGAAGAAGTAGTTTCAGAGAATCAGAAAAAGATGTTGACGAATGAGACCAACTAAACGCATTCAAAAACTTTTTGGAGTAAATGAATGGGTAAAAGAATGAGAAAATTTGACTTTATAGATAAGGAAAGAGAAATTCAGGAGAGAAAAGAACTTAAAGTCAGAAACAAACAAAAAAAGGCTTACAATTACTTTCAGCAATTACTACAGTATTTATTTTTTATTCCTTCCGGCATTTATTCACAAGTCATGTAATGTGTACAAGGAGCTGTCCATTGTGTAGAGAAGAAAAGCAAAAAAAGACAGTGTCCTGTTTGTGTTTACAGTGGTTTGATTTGAAGAGCATTCAAGGCTTAGGTATAAAAAAGGTGAGTTGGGCTTGGGTTAGAGTCTGCAAGGCTGGGTTAAGGGTTTGAAACTTGATTCCTAAGGTAACTGAGATTCTTTCACAACTTTAAGAAGAAGAATGAGATGATCAATTTAGAGGCAATTGGTGCTAAGTTTTATATCAGGTTAAAGAGGAGTTATAAGACCAGGGTTTTCGTGGCTATGGAGATACCCTTGCAGTCCTGGGAAAGCCTGAGTTGCTGAGCTAGGAAGAAAGAGGCCAAGTGGAAAGAATTTCTTGTCTGTGGAAGAGTGACGGGAAAGCAAGCCAGTGCTGATGCAGAAAGATGACGAAAAGAAGGTTACTGAGAGTTTGCTTGTAGAAGTTTCAGATTTTCTGAGGATATGGAATAGATGGCTGTTGGTTGGTATAGCTTGAGGCTAAAGCACAGTTGTGAAGTCTAACAATCCAGATAAGAATCTCAACACTTTCCACTTACAAGCTCCAGACCATAGAGCTACTTAATTTCTGTAAACATTGTTCTCTCATTCATGAAATGTCAATAATAAATATTATCAACCTCTTGGTAATAGTGCAAAGATTAAATATGAACATGCAATTAAAGTATCTAGCACAATTCCTAACACAGAGTAAATGCTGAAAAAATATTGAAAGTTTCCATGATATACATGTAGACACAGCAATAAGAGTTAAGTTGCTCTGTTGACTTCTTTACCTCCGCCAAGAAGCCACTCTGAAAGTTATGGATGGGCCATAATGATGGTTTGTCTAAGTCTGGGTCCAAACAGGATGTTATAATCACAGCAATTATTTCAACAGAGAGATTTGAATATTTAAAAAACTGTTAACTAGATAAAGAGTCGTTGACTAGGTAACTGAAAAGACATGATAGTACTCTAAGTTACTACAGAATTAGCAATTCAGTAAGTCATCACCACCCCTATGGCTGGAAGAACAAAGGGAAGAGGCTGGTGTTATTAAGACCTAGAAGCCTGGAAACGTTAGAACTCAGACCTCAGGAAAGGACACACGCTTGGCTAGGACTAGAGACTCTGACCTTGAAAAAGGGGAGGGCCCTTATGAGGCAGAGAACTCAGAGGAGGTGGCATTGCTTGTCATGTTCTGGTGTTTCTTAGGTCAGAGCAGGGGTCCCATGGAGAGGGACCCAGATCTCTGCGGTGGGTGAGCTACAAGTCTGGGTTAGCGTCTCTGAGCGGGGCTAAGATGTAGCTAGCTCTGCAAGTGCAGGGGGGAAAATGCAAACTGGATTCCACTGCTGCTACAACAAGACATTTCCGTGGCTCAAATGAAGAAGTTCCCAAGAATTGTAAAGGCAAAGCTCTTCCTCCTCTAGCCTTTCAGTCGCCCACTAGTGCCCCCTATCGGCAGAGCCTAAGAGACAGCAGAGGACAAAGCAGAAGTGGGGCTAGCCGAGCTGCAGTTCAAAGGTCACAAAGCCGGATATGGAAAGGGATGCCTGGGCTGAGAAACAATGACTTACCAACTGGACAAAAGTAAAAGAAAAACAAAAACGTTGAAAATGGTTAAAATGTTTTTAAAATCCCAAACTACCTTTTCAACTAAACCCAGGAGTTAGGATGAATTCTAATTCATCAAAAATGGTGAAGCTGTGTATAATTGTGGACTTAATGGCTGTAATTTTTTTTATTATTAATGCACTGGCAAGCGGACAGGATTTTGGTAATCAAGGGTGTCGGAGGTGAAGAGAATGGCCTGTCTGGGGAGGACATGAGGCCGACTGTAAAGGGAAGATACAGTAATTGTCAGAGAAAAAAACAATGGGGGAAAGAAGATCCAGGTAAAAGTTAGTTGAAATATTTTTTCTGTGGGCTGTAAAGTAAATGTAGGGGAAAAACAAAAATCATTTCAGAATGAGATTTGTGGACGTGTTTTTATGAATTTATTTACTTATGACATTAGCACCAAACACAGCCTTGGGTTATAGCAAGGCCAGCCATAAACCATACGGTTAAAGTAGGGTTAGAAATATTAAAAACCTATCCAAATTTTTTTTAGTTCTCATATTATTTTTTAATTCTCATATTCTTGTTTTTAAGTTCTCATATTATTGTGATAGCATGTTTTTGGGATATTAGTATACATTGTTGCTTATTTCTGTAACACATAGTAATCTATTAAAATAAATGACCCATTCTACTAAAACTAGTGGAAAACAAACATGCAATTCAAATTAGATGAGGAAAATTTTCAACCATGTGAAGCATTAAAAATAAATCTTTCGATGCTGTGAAAAAGTAGACATTTTCCTCTGAGTCTATAAGCATATACAAACTTTAAATATTTGAAGATGTTAAAAAGTAGGTATATTGAATACTTACAATTGAATGACATATAGAAAATTATTTTAAAGTTAAGAAGCCCAAAGGAAAACAAAAACAAAATGCAATGCATAATCTTTGATTCAATCTTGGATCAAAGAACACTGAAGGCTACTACAATGATTATTTAGGGGGGCCTGGAATGCAGGCTGTGTATTCAATAATAGCATTATATTGATTCTAAATATTCTGAGTATGAAAATTGTATTGTGAGTATATAGGAAAATGCTGCCATATTTAGGGTTAACTGACCTGATGTTTTCAACATACTATTGAAAGTTTCAGAGAATAAGTAAATCATAAATAAATGTATATATGAGGTTAGGTATTAATGATTGATGAAGGGTGTATGAGTATCCATTGTACTATTCTTGCAGTTTCACTTTGGGTTGGAAATGTTTCAAAATTTAAAAATTAAAGAATAAATATCTTAATAAGAGTAGTTGATGGCTTTTTTAAAAAACTGAAGTGCAACAGTTCTCATTATAATTTAGTTTGTTTATAAAATTCAAATGTTATGACATTTAAAAATTTTTTGTTTGTAGAATTAAAGTTTATATTCTCACTAATCTCATCTTAGTCACAAAATAAGGATGCTGGTGTACAAATATTGTATGCTGCCTGTAACAGATATTTTGTCATCATATGTAAGTTTAATGATGCAGTGCATCAGGAAATGGAATCTCTTTCAGATTTTGACTTGATTTGAGGTCCAGTAGGAAGGTGATGGGAATGATTAGTATTCTCAGAGGTATTTTTTTTTTTTTATCAGAAAATAACTTTGGAAGCAGAAAAATGTGGCTCAATTTCTACAAAATATTTTGGGGGAGCTTTGTTTCTTGGTTTTGTTTTCTTATAACTCAAACAATTCAATTTTTTAAATTGTTCTATTATATCATGAATTAGCCATGTTCAGAAACTACGTTTCTTTGGGCTGGTAGAGCACTATGCTGTCCTACAGATTAGTACTTCACACACTGCTATTCCAGCGATTTCAGAATTAACTTAAGCTATTTAATCACCAAGAGAATTATGCTGTGGAAGAATACAGCTCCAGACATAACACAAGAGAATGTGTTGATTTAGGTGTTGTTGTTGTTTTTTAAAGAATCTCAGTGTCCATATTTCAAATTCCTAAAGCAATTAACTGGTTTATAAGTCAATTTAAAACTCACTCAATCTTTTCTAAAAGAATAAGTTAAAAAAGTGATTAGATTTAAAAGGAGGTGAGAATTTTATCCAATAATCTTCATTGGTCATTGAAAAAAAATCTTATATGGAGAGATGTTTAGAAATACAAGTTTAAAATATAAGTTAGTTGAGAAATACTATTGTGTTGACTAATATTGAATCAATGAGCTATGCTTGAAAACTGTTTTTGAAACATTTACATTTAAAACAACAGTTGGATGTGAATAGCTATCAGGGTTAGAAGTCACATTTGTTCTATAGAAGAAAAAGGAGAGTGAAAAAGAAGAGAAAAGGCACAACTCTTATAAAACCATATTAACCAACTGTTTAAAAATACATTAATAGTAATATTATAGCATTGATGATTAATTGAAACTAGTTGTCAGAACATATATTGTTATTATTACCTTTTGAGAAGTTATGTAAATCATGAATATTCCTCTGAAGGAATAAAAAGTCTTTTAGGAAGCTATCTTATGTTTAACATGCCAACAAACATATTACCCACCATATTTCAACCTTCTTACCCATTCATTCCTTTCCAACACGACCTTATTCCCAGAGAAAGAAACATATTCAAAAAGAATTTGAGGGAAAACTGAAACTAAAACAAAATAAACAAGCTAGGAATAAGGAGAAAAAAGGAACACGAAAGATAAAAAACTGAAGCCAAAAAAACTCACTAAAAATAAGTGTTGGGGGCCGGGCGCGGTGGCTCAAGCCTGTAATCCCAGCACTTTGGGAGGCCGAGATGGGCGGATCACGAGGTCAGGAGATGGAGACCATCCTGGCTAACACGGTGAAACCCCGTCTCTACTAAAAATACAAAAAAAACTAGCCGGGCGTGGTGGCGGCGCCTGTGGTCCCAGCTCCTCGGGAGGCTGAGGCAGGAGAATGGCGGGAACCCGGGGGGCGGAGCTTGCAG
>NC_045435.1:26628770-26672449 GCF_002776525.5 Piliocolobus tephrosceles | reverse complement strand
GGCCACAGAGCGAGACTCCGTCTCAAAAAAAAAAAAAAAAAAACTTAAAAAAAAAAAAAAGTGTTGGGTACACGGTAACTAATACAATGACGACCGCCTGTTTGTACCTCACCTTGTTTAAAGGTAGAACATTGCATCACCTTGTGGGGAGACAGAGTGCCTTCCTTCTTTCCTTCTGTGTAGCATTCTCTGGCTTTGCTTTATAGTTTTACCAAATAGCTTTCTTAATACTGAGTGCTAACCAGGAAGTTTGTTCCTTCTTTTTCTTTTTTTTTTACTGTTTTATTTTTTCTTTCTTTCTTTTTGTTATGAGGGAAAATGTTGCTATTCTTAGTGAAGTGATTCTAAGCTCTGTTTGCTTATAATTAACAGGTTGAAGTTCTTGACAGTTTTGCAGCATGAAGGTACAAGCAGGTAGCAGTTATTTCCAAGCCATTGCATTTTGCTCACATAAATTCTATTTTTACCAGAAACATTCGAAGCATGGGGCTGAGTGTGGTGGCTTCAAACTGTGTCGAAGCAGAATTCTGGAACAGAAATAATCCCTGAAATGCAAGCATTTTTCAAGCCCTAAAGATGCTCAGATACCACATAGGAAATAGCATAGCATGATCAACTGAAATACTATTGTTCAGGGAGTACTGAGATTATTTTGAATTTCAAGAAAATACAGGAAAGGATTAAACCTTAAGACGTTAATAGTAGCTAAAGTGTCGTCAAAACATGCACATTAACTTGATCATAAATTTAGCTGTTAAAAGACCTCGGTTAAACAAAGTTAATTTGTGGTCGTCTGTATATTTCCACCATTACAAAGTCTAAATCAATTTTATTAGTCAGAAGCCTTACTTTACTTGGAAAGAATGAAAAACCGACCTCAAATGGCTTAAGTGGTCAAGGAAGAGGAATTGACCGCTTTCAACTAATTGCCAGTTGAAAAGTATGATGATTTTCAGGGTGTATGCATTCAGGCACTCCAAACCTCAGGGGTCTGTCTCTGTCCATCTCTCAACTCAACTTCTCTGTCATAATTAGGGAGAATTCTTCCTCATGGTGGCCCAGATGGCTCCCAGAAGTTCCAGGGTTCTAGCTCTAAGCATCTGAAGGACAAGAGCTCTACTTTCTTGATAATTCTGTAAAAGGTCACGAAAAAGATCTCCCCGGGGGTTACCCCCACCCTTGAACCATTGTAGTCCCTGCGAGGTATTCCAAGCTTGGCCAGACCAGGCTCATGCCCTCCTCCTAGGAGACTGCAAATCTCACAAGTGCAAGGACTCTGTCTTGTATGTTTTTGTGAACTCAAAGTGTAGCATACGTAAAAGTCACTTAATGTATATTTGCTGAGTGAATTGTCTTAATTTCGTTATCTTAATTTATACATGCATTAAATGAGAGAGATGACTAGCAGCTCAATGTGTATTTAAGAGTGGCCCTCCAGCCCTACTGACGCACTATTATTGCTTACATTTGACATTTAAAAAAAAAAAAAGAAGAAGAAGAAAAATTGAAAAATTATGGGGAGAAAGTGAAAAATTACTTGAATAATTAAATGTGAAAACTAGTTACATTTTTAAAAATATGCCTTTAAAAATTATTTTATTCTTTCCATCTCCCCCTTTTAAAGGAGTTGCCTTTCTTTCTGTGTGGCTTCTAGCTACGCTCTTGCCTCATAGAAGTGTATTGGTCCTTGTTCGTAGTTCTCAGCTGTTGCCCTCTCTTGCTCGAATGTGTACCTCACTCTCTCAAACTATTGTTTGATCTCAAACAAGTACCTCCCCTTCCTTGCTAGGTACATCCTTTTCTGGAGGAGATGGTTCTGCTACCTTTGTCTTACCAAATGGAGGATGTCGCTCCCTGCAGGATATCTTACAGAGCAGCAGCAAGAAAATTAACTGCAGCAGTGAAAAAATATGACTCTAAATGGGACTTCAAAGCAGCTTAATTTCCAACAAATTAGCCATTAGTGAAAGACTCTGCTCTCATTAGGAGACCAAAGGCTAACTCGGAATTACTAGTCAGCCACGATTTTATCTTCCGCTGACCAATTTCAATCACTTCTATCAGAGATAGTAGCTGTACCCACAAATGAGGTGGATAATTAAAATTACAGTATGTACCATTATCTGAGGATTATTATGCACTAGGCATCTTGCTGGGTACTTTATGTGCATTGTTGAATTTCTGTGACAAGATGGTTAGTTGGTATTAACGATCCCACTTTATAGATGCAAAAGCTGTATTAGGATGTTGCACAACTTACTTTTATAAGGGAAAAGCTGAGATTTGAATCCAGCGCTCTGGACACCACATCCTATCCTCTTTACCTTTGTGCTATACTATGTACCTTAAATTCAGATCCGTTGTTCATCTTGATTACATTTTTAATATTTGACACATACAAAAGAATATATTTCATGCGATTTAGCAGTTTTAGACATATATGACTAAATTTATATCTTTATAAGTCTTTATACTTCATGACATTTTTTGCTTTTTGTATCCCAACTTTTGTGCAAACATTGAAACAGAGTCATGAAATCTCAGATAATCAGCTGTGTCAGCATCCTGGAAAATACAGCTGAAAGTCATGGTTTTGGTAGGAAAAAACAAAGGAGCCCTAGGCATAAAGTTCTACTAGAAAGTTCAATGAAGCTTGAAAAATAAAAAATAGTACCATTAGAAAAACAATGAAGGGCTACAGCTTTTTTTTTTAATTCTAGCATTCTAGCATTGTGATTTCTATTCTTCAATATTTTTCTACATATGGGAACTATAAGTAGTAGTTTTTTAACTACTATGTTGACTAAAATATATTCAAGATATTTGCCATTTATTACAAATTTTCTGAGATTCCTTGAGAAAGTTAATTTCAGTATTCAACAGCCCTATAATGACACCATCTTGCTTTTTTATTTGTTTTGTTTTATTTTACATATACCAAATTACACCAAACTTACTAACACACACATCCTACCCTCTTCCCTTAGGTCAACATCATTGTAGAAACATTGCTTATCTGTATTATGTATCAATTAATTCATTCATATAACCTGTATATTTTCTTCTTTTTTCAGTAATATGGTCATAGGAATTCTTACATGCTTATAATTAGATAGTAAACTTGTATTCTCATTGCAAAGGTGAAGTAACTACCTTATTTTACTTTTGATATTTGCTGAATTTTCTAAAGCATACTGTTTATATATATAATATATAGTAAAATATATATAATATATATATGAATAGTACACATATATTCATGAGAATGATGCAAGTTTTGAAACGCCTAGTGAATTTTGCCATCTACTAAGTTTCTCAAATTATTAAAGACAAAGCCAAAGTAATGATTTACTATTTCAAATATTGTATTTCCTAAAATGAAATGGAGGAAAATCCTGATTCTTATATCTTATTCTACTGCTTTTTTTCTATTATACACACAGAGTTCATCAGTGGAACTGCAGGTTTTATAATTAAATATAAAAATTGAGGTGTTCACACAGATATGCTAATAACTCCATTAAACTTCTCCCTTTATATGTAAATTCGAGCCCAGATGTTGCATCATTTGCAAATCTTGCAATTAAAGCATTTTATAACTTCAGTTATGCAAAGGGGCAGCAGACTGGAAAATGGGTAAAATTGCTTGGCTAGGACATTGCCATGGCAACACATTGACCTCCATTCAATTAGTTACCACTGAAGATTCAGCTATTAATTATAGTGGTCAAAAGTGGATATCCTCTGGATCTCCTCTTACCTTTTTAATATGGACATTTTTCACTCACCATAAATCTTTGACGTTTACAGGCAAGGCTCCCAAACTGAAGTGTGAAAAGTGATACTGCTTAAGTACTGAGGGAAGTGAGGGTCAGGAAGGGAATCCCATTTATCAGCCATATTCAGGATAGTTCTTCAACTTTCTGTAATCTAAGCACTCTGTCATGCAGGCTTCAAAGTGAATATTCATTACTGCTCATATTCCTCATTGAACCCCTTGAGTTATGTGTGTCAGCAATTACCTCTCACTTTAGAAAGCCATCATTAATTAGGGCCACAACCATCACCATGGGGCTTCTGAAATAGATAGATGCCCCATTTTGGGTTGAGTTTTATATTTTCCAGCAAAAAAGTTATTATTTTCTTGGCAGAGTATAAAAGAAGTGTTGGCAGTTAATTACAGAGGTACTTTATAAATGATGAAAAAAATCTTTTGCATTTTTATTGCACACTTGAAGATAAGAATCTTGTATTCAGTGAAGGTAAAACATACTGTTATTACGGAACATGTTTTAATCAGTGCATCCATAGTCCAAAATAATAAATGCTGTCAGACACACGAAAGCATGGTCACCAGACACCATAATCCGTCAACACTATGCAGATCATGGCTTCTTCCTTCAACAGAGATTAACTGACCACCTACTGTGTACGAGGCACCATTCAGTATGCTGGGGTTATAGGGATGTTCAAGGGTGACAAGATCCCTGCTCACTTGGAAGGAGACAGAAAAATAATCAAATGAAAAGAAAATTAGATTATAAGAAGTGCTATGCCAAGAATTAAAACAAAGCTAGAGAATTACCAGATATCTGTTTTGGTAGTGTTAGTTCTAGTGCTAGTAGTATAGATGAAAGTAAACAAATTCAGAAAAATTTTTTTGGATTATAATTTATATATATATACACATACACATACATATGTGTGTGTATATACATATGTGTGTACGTGTGTGTACATATATATATAAATTAAAAATTCAAATAAAAAATAAAGATACCTTAATATTCACTTGATTTCACAACAGGCCCATGCATGAGAATGTTGGTCCTTTCTTTTTTTTTTTTTTTTTTTGAGACAGAGGAGTCTCGCTCTGTCGCCCAGGCTGGAGTGCAGTGGCGCGATCTCGGCTCACTGCAAGCTCCGCCTCCCGGGTTTACGCCATTCTCCTGCCTCAGCCTCCCGAGTAGCTGGGACTACAGGCGCCCGCCATCTCGCCCGGCTAGTTTTTTGTATTTTATAGTAGAGACGGGGTTTCACCGTGTAGACCAGGATGGTCTCGATCTCCTGACCTTGTGATCCACCCGTCTCGGCCTCCCAAAGTGCTGGGATTACAGGCTTGAGCCACCGCGCCCAGCCGGTCCTTTCTAATAAAGAAATTTCTTTGGTTAAAGTTGAAAAAGCGAGGTTACAATTTTTTCAATTTTATGAATCGTATGGCTGTGAACATTCCTGATGCATATGTGTAAGAATTTCTCCTATTAATATTTACAGGGGTGGAATTGCTGATTTTTATCATAATAGTCAAAATTCTATCAACAGCAAACTGAAGTGATAAATTCTCATCTGTTCTACCATAAAATATTATATAGCATTGAAAATGCATGAATTATGGCTAAACACAAACAAGATATAATATTAATACAAAGTTTAATGAAAAATAAGAACCTATAAAATTACATGCTAATATTCATAAAAACAAATTTTTAAAAAACAACTATTTGAAATATCCAAAAGCGTGTTTGTGTGTATGGATTTTTTCCATGTATATATATATATGGATTTTTTTTCCTTCAGGAAAAGAAATGACAGTGGTAACATTCAAGATATTAGTTATCTTTGTTGCAGGAAGGAAACAAAGGGATGCTGTACAGAGAGAGAGCACAGAGGTTCATTTAAGTTCATTTTGGTACTCTAGCTTTTGAGTTAGGATATGGATTCATTGTTATTCATTATATTATTAAAAATTAATGAAAAAAGAGAGAAAGAAGAAAAGAAAGAGAAAAAAGAGAGGGGCGGGTAGGCAGGCAGACAAGCAGGAAAGGGAGGAAGGAAGAAAGGGGGGGAAGGAGGAAGGCAGGCAGGCAGGAAGGAAGAAAGGAAGGAAGAGATGAAGGGGGTCCAATCATTCCGAATGATTGGAATGCATCATAAACTAGAGATTATGACTGATCTAATGTATTTCAACACAAAGTTCTTAAAAATAAAAATACGTTTTTATTGTATGACATTATATATGTACAACAGACTTATTTTAATAACAGAATAATTTCCTATAAATGTTTGCTTTAATGGTGGCATGTTATTGTTGCTTTGGATATTATAGATTCTGATGCAACCGTTTTAAATCATATTGATTTAATTATTAAATGACTCTTTCGATTCTTAACTCAATTTTAAATGTACTAAGCAAAAGCAGCCAAGAGCAAACAATAAAATCTAGAAAAACGTATATAAGAAGTTGATCATGATGGAGTTTTCTGAAGAAAGTCTTGTGACTGAAAGCTTGCTGCTTTGTGACCTCAGTGGCACATCCTGATGGTGGCCAAAACGTCACAGCAGCTGTCAGTAACTGAAAGTTCATTGTTTACGTTTCAACGTCCAAGTTAGTTAAAATTGGCGTGAAAATGGTTGATATTTTGTGTTCCCATCAAAACACTATTACATCCTTTGTTCCCTGTAATGCAATCAGTACCACTGGCGTTTACACTGCTAAATAACAATAATCATCTCATGAAAACACTACACATAGCACTATTAATCTTTTCTCTCAACAAGCACATTACCTGCACTTCTTTTGAAGGCATTGCTTGTAAAGATGAGTTAAAACTGGCCAGAAAAGAAAGCCGTGTCTCCAAAACTGACAAGTAGAAGCATGGGTAGGAGAAAATGATGGCTCAGAATGGAAAGAGCTGCCTACTTTATAGGCACTCGTAAGGCTCATTACCTTTTTTTTTTTTTTAACATTTTTAGAGACCTCAAGAAACTGACTGAAGCTACATCCTTAGTTATTTTTCCCACTGTAAACTTCAGACCTCTGAGACCTTATGGCGGCCTTGACCTTGCAGTCACTGTTCTTTTGCCTCAGGGCATTAGAGAATCAGTAAAGTCTGTAGTGGGAAGGATTATCATCGAAACCCCTTTTACTTCATCATTTTAACCCATTGCTTGACTCTCATATTATGCAAAATTAAAAGTTAGCAGCATGATGATTGCAACCTTGGTCTTTAACTGGCTCTCTACTTTGGAGAGGTGCAGTTCAAATGCTAATCAAGGCTGTGAGCACCTTCTTGATGTTCCTTTTTCTCTTTAGATTTCTTATCTCGGATTCCTCTTTGTTTTTTCCTATACTTTTCTGCTGGCCACTTCTTTATGTCTTTCTTTAAAAAAAAATTGGCCAGGTGTAGTCCTCACACTTTGGGAGGCCAAGACAGGATAATCACCCGAGCCCAAGAGTTTCAGACCAGCCTGGGAAACATGCTGAAACCCTGCCTCTCCCCACAATATATATATATATACACGTTAGCTGAGCATGGCGGCACGCACCTCAGTCCCAACTACTCCAGAAGCTGAGGTTGGAGGATCACCTGAGCCCAGGAGGTGGAGGCTGTGGTGAGCCATTATCATGCCACAGCACTCCAGCTTGGTGACAGAGTGAGATCCTGTCTGAATAAATGAATACATAATACATAAATAAATAAAATATGTTAAAATAATAAAAACTGTATTTTAAAGTGATATATTATAGAATTACTTTAAAAAGTGCACATTTTCTATAGTTCCAATACCCACACATAGTTACTATTATCTCTTTTTTTGAAATGTGTTCTTCTAAATGCTCTTTTCTGTGTAAGTATTAACAGGTTACATTAGTCTTACATAAAATATGATTATACTTTTATTTCTTATGTTGAAACTTACTTTTTTAAATTATACTTTAAGTTCTGGGATACATGTGCAGAAGGTGCAGGTTTGTCACATACGTATACATGTGCCATGGTGGTTTGCTGCACCCATCAATCAGTCATTTACATTAGGTATTTCTCTCAATGCTATCCCTTCCCTCGCCCCTCACCCCATGACAGGCCCCAGCATGTGATGTTCCCCTCCCTGTGTCCATGCGTTCTCATTCTTCAACTCCCACTTATGAGTGAGAACATGTGGTATTTAGTTTTTCTTCCCTGTGGTAGTGTTATGCCCAGACCGTTTATTCCCCAAAGAAGACCACCAGAGTCCAGAGGCAAAGCCAAGCAGCAAGGATCTTTACTGCAAGTTTGAACTTGGTCCCTCCGTTCCTCAACATACAAGAGGGCCCTGAACGATGCATGTGCTTGCTTTTTATAGCCCGATGTAAACTGAGTAACAAATAGTCCCCTTTCCAGACCTGCTTGGTGAATTGAAGATTTAGGTGTCTTCCAGTATGGACTGTAGACAAATGCTGGTTGGAGAAATTTGTAACTGGTCATTCATAAAATGAATATAGAAATTAAGCATAATCATTCATAAGAAAGGTTTATAGCCATTAGACAGAGTAATTTTATGCTTGTGAAATCAATAATAATTTTAAAATGTTCATATAGAGGAACAAGGGAATTCTTTTGGTTATAGCATTACAATTGGTTAATATTTTAAGTTATACCTTTAGCAGTTTTCTATTGGTTCCCGTGCTTTCAGTAAAGCTGTAAACAGTTGTGACCTTATTGGGGGTCCCTCCAGGTGGTGTTTTTCCAAAGTTGAGATATATGGTGTGTTTGTACTGGGCCCAGGAAGTTGAGATATAGGGTGTGTTTGTACTGGGCCCAGGAAGTTGAGATATAGGGTGTGTTTGTACTGGGCCCAGTAAGTTGTACTGGGCCCAGGAAGTTGAGATATATGGAGTGTTTGTACTGGGCCCAGGAAGTTGAGATATATGGAGGAATGTGTTTGTACTGGGCCCAGGGCTGAGGAATGTGTGAATTGTGTGAATGTGTCTGTGTTGGGCCCAGGAAGTTGAGATATATGTTTGTACTGGGCCCAGGGCTGAGGAATGTGTTCTTTCAGTAGTTTGCTGAGAATGATGGTTTCCAGCTCCATCCATGTCCCTGCAAAGGACATGCACTCATCCTTTTTATGGCTGCACAGTATTCCATGGTGTATATGTGCCACCTTTTCTTTATCCAGTCTGTCACTAATGGGCGTTTGGGTGGGTTCCACGTCTTTGCCATTGTAAACAGTGCTGCAGTTGCCTTTTTAACTTAACGGTGTTTCTTGAGTCATATCTTTTCATGCTAGACTGTTTTATACAAATGTATCTCATTCCTTTAGCTGAATAATATTCCATTGAATAGCTGTTAAGTTGCTTTTATTTAAGTTACCCTTTCTTAATAGTTATTATGCTTTCATAAAGAGAGACACAATGATGGTACGAATTTCCCTAAGATACATTTCTACAGTGAGGCCTTCGTTCGTAGGATATATTTTTTAAAAACTTAGATTGAGGAGTCAGTTCAGATTATTTTGGACATACCAATGTTTCAGCTCCCTTAGAAACATTTAAGGGAGGCATTAAATATAGACTTGAATATTCAATTCTGAAGTGCAGAGGAATAACCTAGGTTTGAGCTATACATTTCAGATAATCCATGCCATGATTTATTGCAGTGTTATTATATTATATTATTATATTATTACTATCTGTCTTTGATGTATTTTCCAGGGGTTGGGGTAAGGTGAGGAATGTGTGTGAAAAATGTGTGTGCATATTTATACAAAGTTATAAATATATGCATACATTATGTATATAATTCCTATGTAATGTATATAACATATACACTCCATTACAGAGCTCCACATCTGTATTTATCCATCTACATGTAATGTGACTTAGGGTAGTATATTGCTCTGTAAACTGTTGGCCTGTGAGAATTGGCTCACCCTGCACTGCAATTTCTCTCAGCTTATAGGCTGTGCCTTCTCTTTCTTCCATTTCCTGTGTGTCCTGCTACCCATAATGGCTCTCCAAGACAAAATCTAATAGATCTTTTAAAAGGAAGCTTACAACTTAAATGATAAATGCAAGTTTAAGAAAAAATAGAAAATTAATATTTTAAAGAATGGGCTGAAGAAATAAAGCTTGCTGTGATTAACAGAAGTACTTTGCCATCAAGGAGGCAAAGCAAGTAAATAAATAAACAACTTTGCCACCACTGAGGGTTATTCAACAGTTGTATGAATGAGAGCTGGGAAGCACCATGGCCAGGGTGTGTCCTGTCTTAGATGATTTGAAGGGGTGGAGGAGCCATTGTTGACATTCAGTGCTAAGAAAATTTTCCCCAGTAATAATGCTGTAAAGACCTTTTAGAAAACTGAGCAGCAAATAGTCCCCTTTCCAGACCTGCTTGGTGAATTGAAGATTTAGGTGTCTTCCAGTGTGGACTGTAGACAAATGCTGGTTGGAGAAATTTGTTACTGGTCATTCATAAAATGAATATAGAAATTAAGCATAATCATTCGTAAGAAAGGTTTATAGCCATTAGACAAATTTTATGCTTGTGAAATCAATAGTAATTTTAAAATGTGCATTTTGTCTTTGGATTCACAATTTTGTTTTCTAGCAGTGTATTTTCAGTGTACTTTACTGCATGTGAGTAAAATAACATCTGCAAGAGATTAGAAATGTTAAATATGAATTAATGCATTTTCCACAGATAGTTTGGGAGGCACTGGAGATGACCCAGATGAAGAGTACAGTAGCTACAGTGAATTGAAAGATTAGTATCAAACCTAAAGTTCCCAAGTGAACACTTGGATTTCTCCAGACTGAAGACCACGAATCAGGCTCACTCTTCATCCTTGTATGTATGAAAGGATGTTACTGGTTATGTAACTGAGGAATGGGCTATGCCACGTCTAGAGTCCCAGTGCTTTTCAAGGGCATGGTTATAATTGCTGCACCAAATAAAAGCACTAATTGGATGATTTAAAGCAAGACCTATAGAAGCTGTTATCCATTCAAATGTATTGTCAATACATCATTTTTATTTAGGTCTTTCTGGGGATCATGTAGAAATAGTTTCTAGGTTGTAGTTCATTCTAGAACATTGAGAGCTTTGTTGTTGCATTCTCCCTGAATAATACCAAGAGCCAACATTTTATGAGCTAATGATTTGGTGAATTTATTTATGTTAATCAAAGTTATTTTGACATTTCGACACTCAAAAAGAATCTACAGCTATTGAATGTTTATGGACTTACTCACTTTACTTAATTTTTTTCATTAACTAAAGTTCTCTGTAATGTACATAGCCTATATATCTATAGGTAGATAAATGAGGATTTTTTTTTCTTAAAATATAAAAATATGAAGAGGGTAATGGAGAATTTTACAAGATATTAGATACAGAATATTTCTCAATTAAAGTAATGAAAAATGAATAAATAGCCAGAGAAGCAACCACTTTTAAGTGAGTAGCTAGACTTTTTTAAACCATAAAAACTGCATTATCCATATTATCCATTTTATTTACATGTTAATTGAATCTGTTTGGTCAGTGTCAAGTGACTAAGATCAACATCTCTAAAGACGTTTTATGCAGTTCCTGGAAGTTCCTGGCTCTAAGTAGACCAAACCAGAAAGGTCGAACAAGAAATTTTAAGTGACCAAACACTCTAAAGTAGGAAAATGCAAGAATGACTAGGCCACAATCACCAGACTGCTGAAAACAGAGTGTATAGGGTTGTAAGCCCAAATGTATCTGAGGTAAGTCTCTTGATGCGTTTAGAAGTTAATTTTGTCAAGGTTAAGGACATACACATAGCACAACCTCAGGAGGTCCTGAGAATTGTACTCAAAATGGTCAGGTCACAGCTTGACTTCATACATTTTAGAGGCGCAGAGATGACAGCCAGACATCAATCAACACATGTCAGGTGTGCATTGGTCAGTCTGGAAAGGTGGGATGGTGTGAGGGGGTTGGGAATCCAGGTCATAGGTGGACTCAAATATTTCCTAACTGGCAATTGGTTGAAAGAGTTGTTTTGCCCAAAGAGTTGAAGTCAGCAGAAAGAAATGCTGAAGGTTGAGATAAGGGGGACTGTGGAAGCCAAGGTTCTTGTTATGCAGATGAAGCCTCCAGGAAGCAGGCTTCTGAGACAATAAATGCTAAAGGTCTTCTTATCACCTTAAAAGGTGCTAGACTTTCCTGAAAAGACCTAATAAGGGAAGGAGATTGTCTACAGAATGTAAATTTTCCTCACAAGAGACAGCTTCCCAGGGTCATTTAAAAACATGTCAAAAAATATATTTCGGTGTAAAATACTTCAATTTCTTTCAGTGTGTTGTGCCCTGAGTTCCGAGACCCCCCTCAAAGACGACCACCAGAAACCGAAGTCAAAGCCAAGCGGCCGGGATCACTTTATTGCAGGTTCGAACCCGGACCTCTCTCCGTACAGGCGTAGTCAGGAGGGCAAGAGAGAGGTCTTGAGCACAGCTCAAGTCTACTTTTTATAGTAAGGCACAAACAGGTTACAGAAGATTAGGGCACTTTTGCAGTTACAAGATTGGGATTGGTTGACATTTTGAAGTTTGAACATTCGGCAGTTTCTGATCGGCTCCCGCTCTTTTTTAAACCACAAATGTCTAGGGTTTTTTTTTTTTTTTTTAGACAAACTGCTTGCTTAACCATGGGTGGGAGGGGGGTGGTTTCGATTGAGCAAGCAGGGGGGTACGTGACTGGGGGCTGCAAGCACCGGTAATCAGAACAGAACAGGACAGGGACTTTCACAACGCTTGTCCATACAACGTCTGGAATTTATAGATAACATAACTGGTTAGGTCAGGGGTCGATCTTTAACCAGGCCCAGCCGCCTGGGCTGTCTGCCTGTGGATTTCATTTCTGCCTTTTAGTCTTTTCAAGGGCCTGTTATTTGTCATGTGATGCTATACTACAGTCAGCTTGGAATTTGGTATCTTGTCGCTACAAAGAGTCTGTTTTGTTAGCCTTAAGATGTTCATTTTAATATTAACGCTGGTCAGTTACACCTGAATTCCAAAGAGAGAAGGGTATAATCAGACATATTCAATGCCCCACTTCCCATCATGGCCTGAACTAGTTTTTAAGTTAACTTTGGAGGCTCTAGGCCAAAAGAAGGGGTCCATTCAGTTGGTTGGAGGTGGGGGCCTTGGAATTTTATTTTTGGTTTTCCATGTTCATGAAATGACATTTGGAAAGCTCTCTTCTGAGACCAGAGTGGTTCTTCCAAGTCAACTGACCATGTTACCATAGGGCAACTTATTACTTCTTTAAAAAATTTTTTTTTCATTGTTGTGGGTACATAGTAGGTGTGTATATTTATGGGGTACATAGGATACTTTGATACAGGATTACTTTTTTTCTTCCCTTATTTTCCTCTAGTAAACCTTTATTAAACATCTAATTCTGGAGGCACTATGGATTCAAACATCGCTAAGATGTGTTTCTCACTCCTGAGGAACTCCGATTTTTTTTTTTTTTTTTTTTTAGAGAATAAAAATAAACATTACAGTCAAAGTGGAAGAATAGGGTAGTACTAATGGGAGTCAGGTGAGGAGCACCTAACTCAATTTCATAAGTTGCAGAATTTTTTTCAGTGAATGTAATATCTCATCTAGACTTAAGGTACATATTAGCAACATGGAAGGGTCAGGAGACAGAAGGAAGTGCACTGGATAGAAGAAGAGCTATATCAGGAACAGGGGACAGTCTGAGCAGAGTTGAGGAGTCCAGAAGGAAAACAGCATGTACACGGTGTTTAGCTGAATGGTGACATGTGAGGCAAGGAGTGAACTGATATGAGCACAGAAAGGTCAGTGAGAAAGGACATGGAGTGTCCTTTACTGATGTTGAAGAAATTGAACTCAGGTCTACAGATGAACAAAGAAATGCAGAAAAATCTGAGATAGATGAGTCAGGGTCAGACTTGGATTTTACATATAGCATCCTAACACCCATGGAGATTTTAGAGGAAGTAGATCACAGAAAAGAAGTGTGGTTAGTAGTTTAGGTATAAAATAATGAAGATTTGAACCAAGAAAGTGTATCAGTGGCAAACTGGAAGAGACCTTCTTGAGAAATATCAGGAAGAGATAAAATATGCTGGACGTGAGAGGTAAAGGTTCCACCAACAGACAGGAGACGTTCAGTTAGAGAAATCAGGTTAGGGTTGAAGAAAATGAGTTATATTTAGGCAGGCTAAGTTTGTAGAGGGAGCAGTAAAAGACAGAGAGGAGTGTGTATCACAGTCCTCAGCAGGTCTTTCCAGAGATTGTTTAGTGCTTCAATAGTCTTTTCTTCCCAGTTTTATTCTAACCAACAAATGTCTGTTGTGCTCCTGCCTTCACCTGGAGTAGCTAGGAATAATGACAGACAAGTGACTGATCATAACATATGGCCGAATAAATAAAGATAGGAACAAATCTCCAGGGATGCAGAGAGAAATTAGTCATTCATTACGATGCTAATTGGAAGAAAGAATGAGGCCAGACTCCAAGACAAGTGAAATTTGAGCTGAGACTTCATGAATAGCTAGGACCTAATTGTGTAGAGAAAAGACATTGCAGTTTGAGTAAAGAGGTAAGAGATAGTCTAATCCCAGCTACTCGGGAAGCTGAGGCAGGAGATTCACTTGAATCCGGGAGGTGGAGGTTGCAGTGAGTCGAGATTGCGCCATTGCACTTCTGCCTGGACAACAAGAGTGAAACTCCGTATCTCAGGGGGAGAAAAAAAAAAAAAAACAAGGAAAAGGCATTTAGCTGGGACAGGCCTGGAATTTACAATTGTTGATGGAATAGTGAGCATGTGGAGAAAGGGGGCAAAAGGGTATAAAAAGGGAGAGTTGGGCAAATGATGGAGAAAGCATTTTAGTTCCAGGCAAAAGGGACCAGATTTTAGTTTAGGCTATTTCTCTATGGGGAAGTTTGTCAACATTGAAGACACAGTGAAAATTACACTGGAAACATTGTGTAACGGAGTTGATAAAGATCACAGAAGCTGTTATGTCTATTCTAATTGTCTAATTAGAGAAAAGATTAAGGTCTGATGTTGGGTAGTGACCAGTGGAAATGGAATGGAGAGTAAAGGTGGGAGACTTGTTGAAAGAAGCTGTCATAAGGGCTTAGACTAATTCAAGGTGAGGGAAGGAAAACTGAAGATTACTAGCACTGATACCAGGAAGAATCATGTGCCTACTTACTAACCGAGCTTGACAAAAGAGGAAATATCATTTAGAAGGAAGTATACCAAGATCACATTTAAACACAGTGAATTTGAAAATCTGAAGGGACATGCATAGGAAACGTCCAGAGGGCTTTGGAATTTAAGTGTAGAGCTTGGGACAGAGGTTTAAAGTAGAGATAAATATGCACAACTTACACCTTTGTTATGTGTTTGGAAAACCCTTCAGGTCATTCAGGTTAAGAATTTTAAAAAGCTATGTGGGTTTCTACTGTAACCTCTACTGAAATAAAACTTTCTTAAGCCTGAAGAATGAGTCTTATTTTTCTTTAAACATACCATTCTTAACTTCTCATGCATTGCTGGGTGCTGGACATCAGTAAACTCGATAAATATTTAGGTAGTTGAGTTGAATAGAATGAAGTAAAATATAATTAAAAGTGGTCAAAGCAAAATATTGAGGAAATTAAGTCATAACGTTTAAGGGACAATCGAAGAAGTCAGAGCTGATATTGGAGTGAGGTGGAGTCAGTCAAGGAGATCCAGGAGACAGTACTGGAAAGAATGGTGGTCAACAGTCAAATGCTACAGAGATGAATTGCGTGAGGACCAGTAAGAGGCAACGTGTGAGATTTGTGGTTGAGTTTGTCACAGGTGACATTTGATAGCACCATTTTTTCCCCAATATTTTGAGGTCCACCAAACCTAGATCATGGCTGAGGAATGTGTGGAAGTCATAGTAAACTACTCTCTCTTTCCCCTCAATGTTTTCCTTTTCTATTCTCAGCTTCCTGATTCTTCCTCTTCAGATTCTACATTCATACCTCCGTTTCTTCTTGTAGTCTCTGGCCTGCCTAAGTTGTAAGTCCTGATAATGTTATGCCCAGACCGTTTATTCCCCAAAGAAGACCACCAGAGTCCAGAGTCAAAGCCAAGCGGCAAGGATCTTTACTGCAAGTTTGAACTTGGTCCCTCCGCTTCACAGCTTACAAGAGGGCCCCGAACAATGCGTGCGCTTGCTTTTTATAGCCCGATGTAAACAGGACTTGTAAGGTTACAGAAGAACAAGGGATTTCTCTAGGTTACAGCATTACAATTGGTTAACATTTTAAGTTATACATTTAACAGTTTTCTATTGGTTCCCGCGCTTTCAGTAAAACCACAAACGGCTGTGTCCTTATCGGGGATTTTCCAGGTGGTGTTTTTCTAAAGTTGAGATATATGGTAGTCTCTGAGTTGAGAAACGTGTTTGTACAGGGCTCAGGAAGTTGAGAGATATATGGTGGGACATGTTTGTACTGGGCTCAGGAAGTTGAGATGCTGTTAATCTGTGACTCTACCCCCAATCTTGTCCTTGCTAGAGACATCGCTGTGGTAATTAAGGTTTAAAGGATTTTGGGCTGTAAGGAATGTGCTTTGTTAGGCAAATGCTTAAAGCCTGCTTGTGGTTGAAGGTCAGTACCATTCTCCTAAATCTCAGCAAAAGAACAACATCTGTCTCCCGCCTGTCCCTGGGCAAATGGAACATCTCCGGGCATCTGTATGTCTTACTGCTGATTCACTCCCTCATCTTCTGAGCAACAAATACTGAGGGAACTCAGAGACTGGTGCCAGTGTAGGTCCTCTGTAAGCACAGCACTGGTCCCCTGGGCCCCGACTTTCTCTCTCTATACTTTGTCTCTGTGTCTTGATTTCTTTCAATAACATCCAACTAACAAAAAATATTTCATATATATTATTGGAGTCCTCACACAGCAAAGGAGATATTATCATTCCATTTGAATAATTAATATTTCAAATGAAGTTTAAATAAGTTAAACAACTTGCCCAAGTTTATATGGCCAGAAATTGAGTTCATATATGAATCATATCTGATGTCAAATGTTGCACCCACAGCTTCTGATATCTCTGTTTGCCTTTTGTCAATGCACTAAGCTAAAATACCAAAGTCCTAGACCACAAGCACCTCCTAGATCTGTCCTCACTATACCCAGATTTCAACAGCACAGATGTTTAAGGCCAATGATGGAACAATACCAGTAAATACATTCAGCATACAGGATTTTCAACGTTTAATGTTAGGAATTCTTAAATTCATATATCAGCCCCTCCTAAGGAAGTGGCTCGCTTCCTTTGGTTCTTGACACTATAAATGACCAAGACTCTGCACTTAAAACATAAAATTATTCTTTTTCATATTATATCAGTTTATCATTTTAAACTCATCTTTATCCCTTTCCAAACTTTCCAAAACACTTAATATAGTGCTTTATAAATCTAACTAAAACATTGTGTGATTGTATGTGCATATATATACATAAAACATATATATATATGCCTCTAAATATGTTCTCTACGTTAACAAACTATCCATTTTGTTTCCCTTTCCTACAGCTGTAAATATAGCTATTGGAGATGTTTTTCAAACTGCTAAGAAATGAGTAACTATTACGATTGTTACTCTACAAATCAGGATGTATAATATAATTTGAAGCTCTCTGGGATAATTTTTCTTGTGCTTAGCATATAACAGCTACGATTTTTCAGTATACCAACTTACTTATTTCTTTAATTAGATTGTGAGCTGAAGTTCTCAATGATGACCAATGTTTAAGCAGGCAGTTTAACCATGTTAGGAGACATTAGTCCACCGTGACCCAGATGCTCTGCCTGATGACACTTATTTCAAGTATAACTTGTAAAACATTATCAGCATGACATAGTTTCATTTTTAATTTATATTGAACAGTAAAACATTAGTGAATTTGGGTTATCTGAGCAGATCTATGGTATTTTTTAAATGCAGCTGGAAGTCTTGCTTTCAAGTCAAATGAAAACACCAACAATGGAATATTGTTAACTGATTCTGACCCTATATTTCTTAGGACTTGGTCTATTGGAAAGTGAAAAAATATATCCAGTCAAACAGATTATTTCACATCTAATGTCTCATCCCACCATCAAAACCATCCTGGCTTTTAGGCTTATTTCAATTATTTTTCACTGAAAAAAATGTAATCAAACCAGTTTACATCCAATTTACATTATTATCAGCACATAAGCACCCTTTGGAAAATTAATTCTGTTATTGATTACATTTATTTTTAAATCTATTTGATGTGTTAAAAAATAACTAATAAGGATTTAGAAAACAGTTATCCTCAACAGTGACAGCATTTCATCACGAGTTTACTGATTTCTTCTCTGATAATATTTCTATGACATATATGTGTTCTATGACATATATATATATGACATATATAACATTTCAGAATGCATTTAACTCAGAGGAACAGGCTCATATTCCTTTGCATATGTTGGACAGGGGATCATTCACAAGCTGTTTTATGGTGGCAACCTACTTGTATTGAGAACCTGACAAAGATGGTGAAAAGTGTGTTTCTTAAGAGCCTAAAAACGTCCCAGGGGAGCAGTTACAGGTGAGGGCAGTTCGATTTTAGAATCACACGAAGAAGACAGCTCTACCTCAGAGTGACTTTTGGGATTGGTTATTGATAGATAACTGTGGAAACCCTAAGAACTGATGGCGACCTGCCAATCTACTTAGAATACAATTTAAAATATTTCATGCACCCAATATAAACAGGATTCCCAAATGCAGTCACCTGTTTTTTCCTGTTATTGTAAAAGCAGCTATTGAAAGCAAAACGCAAATCAAATAACGTTTGCAAAACATGTGAGGCGGTTTAGGCTTTTTTGGTGGTTTCTGTACTCTTGCTTTCTATTCCTTTGCTTACTCTATAAGCAGTAGTACTCAGAAAGACCACTATGTTATTTAGTAACAGACCTCAAACCAAAATTTAAAATAAGCAGGTTAATGATCAAATCAGAAAAAACAAAGTTAATTTGATATATTGTAACTGAACATTAATGATTTGTGTATTTAGAGTAAATCAGGCACAAACTTTTTTGGTAAATATTGTTGTTCTTATTGTTTAGGGCTATTTGTAGCAGTGATCAGACGTTTTGGCTCATACGTGCTCTAAACAATTTTAAACTATATGTTCCCCATTCTTCGATATCTCAAAGAATTTTTTATTATATAATAAAAGACAGAAAATGTCACATAAAAATGAGATTACATAAATAAGATTACATACAAATGATTATAACAAATATTCTACAGCATGATTTAATAAAAATAGGTTTTTATGCACTACTGAATAAAGCACAATAAGTCTGAAAAAAACTATGTAAAATTTTTATCCATAGATTTTGTTCAATGTATCTCAAAAACTTAAAAGCCCCTGAAGCATTTTATTTAAATTTAAAAAAATGAGTTATCAGGAACTCTACTGCTGTGGCTGTTACGAAGTTGCAAAATCCCCATAGAGACCAAAATTCTTCTCTTTCTTTGCTCAGAACCAAACAATATTATTAGGCCACGTGGAAATGACAAACTCGGGCTGGAGTGCAGTGGCGCCATCAAGGCTCACTGCAGCCTCTACCTCCTAGACTCAGGTGATCCTCCCACCTCAGCTTCTGGAGTAGCGGGACTATAGGAATGTGCCACCATGCCCAGCTATTAAAAAAAAAGAAAAAGAAAAAATTGGATGGGGAGAGAGGGGGAGAGAGGGGGAGGGGGAGGGGGAGGGGGAGAGGGAGAAAGGGAGAGAGAAAGGGAGAGAAAGAGAGACTTTCTATATTACCAGGGCTTGTCTCAAACTCCTGGGCTCAAGTGATCCCACCTCCGCCTCCCAAAGTGCTGGAATTACAGGCTGCACCTGACCCTTAAATACCATTAGAGGCCAGTCAGGTATCTTACGTTGGTGAAGTCCCAGGTGGAAGGGGGCTTGCTCAGTAAAACTTGTTAGATCTGGATAATTTATGTCCTACCCAAAGACATCTAACTTAAAAACCAAAAACCAAAACCCAGAGATGGGCCAAGCAAAACTGCTGTACAACTTGGGTTGAAGTAACTCCTTTATTCACACCTGAAGTTTGAAATAAGATTAATTTGATTTACCAAGGAAAATCTGCTAGGAAGACAGGGCATACATTTCAGAATTTTCCCACAATTAGGATGTGTTTTGCCTGTTAAAACAAATTAAATTCAGACTAGGTTGGGGCTTCCAAATTCTCAGAAAAAAAAAAAAAAAATCAGCATCTAATATTGCCATGGTAGTAATAATGAGACTTGTTTGGTCACTGTCATGCGTGTCCACGTGAAGAGACCACAAAACAGGCTTTGTGTGAGCAATAAAGCTTTTTACTCATCTGGGTGCAGGTGGGCTGAGTCTGAAAAGAAAGTCAGCGAAGGGAGATAGGGGTGGGGCTGTTTTATAGGATTTGGGTAGGTAAAGGGAAATCACAGTCAAAGGGGGTTGTTCTCTGGTGGGCAGGGGTGGGGGGATCACAAGGTGCTCAGTGGGGGAGCTTTTGAGCCAGGATGAGCCAAGAAAAGGAATTTCACAAGGTAATGTCATCAGTTAAGGCAGGAACCAGCCATCTGGATGTGTACGTGCAGGTCACAGGGGATATGATGGCTAAGCTTTGGCTCAGAGGCCTGACATTCCTGTCTTTTTATATTAATAAGAAAAATAAAACAAAATAGTGTTGAAGTGTTGGGGCGGCTAAAATTTTTGGGGAGTGGTAGGGAGAGAGAATGGGCGATGTTTCTCAGGGCTGCTTCAAGCGGGATTAGGGGCAGCGTGAGAACCTAGAGTGGGAGAGATTAGGCTGAAGGAAGATTTTGTGGTAAAAGGCGATATTGTGGGGTTGTTGGAAGGAGCATTTGTCGTATAGAATGATTGGTGATGGCCTAGATGTGGTTTTGTATGAATTGAAAAACTAAATGGAAGACACAAGGTCCGAATAAGAGGAGAAAAAAACAGGTAATAAAGGACTAAGAACTGGGAGGACCTAGGACATCTAATTAGAGAGAGCCGGAGGGGGTTCAGTGTAATTACTTGCTTGGCTGGTGAGTTTTTAGGCTCTAAGTTTTTGGGGTGCAGTTCAAGGTGGCCTGCCTGGTGTCTGGAATGAGATTGGGACCTAATAAAAAGGAGTGTCCACTGACGGGAGCTGGAACCTGCAGCATTCTGAGGACAGGCCTGAATTCTGAGAAGGGAAAGTGGTAAAAGTATTGTCTAGTCCTTTTTAAGTTGGTGACTGAGCTTGGTGAGGTGTGGTTTTAAAAGACCACTAGTCCGTTCTACTTTTCCTGAAGATTGAGGATGGCAAAGGATATAAAGTTTTCACTGAATACCAAGAGCCTGAACAGCTGCTTGGGTGATTTGACTAATAAAGGCCGGTCTGCTATTGGACTGTGTAGAGGTGGGAGGGTCAAACCGAGGAATTATGTCTGACAGAAGGGAAGAAATGACTGCGGTGGCCTTCTCAGACCCTGTGGGAAAGGCCTCTACCCATCCAGTGAAAGTGTCTACCCAGACCAAGAGGTATTTTAGTTTCCTGACTCGGGGCATGTGAGTAAAGTCAATTTGCCAATACTGGGCGGGGGTAAAACCTTGAGCTTGATGTGTAGGGAAGGGAGGGGGCCTGAGAAATTCCTGAGGAGTAGTAGAATAGCAGATGGAACACTGAGAAGTGATTTCCTTGAGGGTAGATTTCCATGATGGAAAGGAAATGAGAGGTTCTAAGAGACGGGCTGGCGGCTTGTAATGTACATGGAAGAGGTTACGAAATGACGACAGAATAGAATGGGCCTGTGAGCCTGGAAGGAGATATTTTCCTTGGTCTAAGAACCATTTGCCTTGTGTGGGAAGAGACTGACAGGTGAAAGTTTCAGTAGACATGAGGGTTAGTAGGCTAAAACAGTACAGTCAAGTTGTTTGGATAAAGAGGTTCCAGGGTGTGGTCCTGGCTCTAGTGTAAGAATTTCCACCTCAATAGCCATGCCTAGGAAGGAAAGAAGTTGTTGTTTTGTAGAAGGGATTGGGGTTTGGGAGATTAGCTGGACACGATCACCAGGGAGAGCACGTGTGTTTAATGAGAATTATGCCGAGATAGGTAACAGATGAGGAAGAAATTTGGGCTTGACGGAAGGAATGGGGGCTGTCTGTGAGGCCTTGCAGCAGTACAGCCCAGGTAATTTGCTGAGCCTGATGGGTGTCAGGGTCAGTCCAAGTGAAAGCGAAGAGAGGCTGGGATGAAGGGTACAAAGGCATAGTAAAGAAAGCATGTTTGAGATCCAGAACAGAATACTGGGTTGTGGAGGGAGGTATTGAGAATAGGAGAGTATATGGGTTTGGCACTACGGGGTGGATAGACAATTTGGTTGATAAGGCACAGATCCTGAACTAACCTGTAAGCCTTGCCTGGTTTTAGGACAGGTAAAATGGAATTGTAAGGGGAGTTTGTAAGGCCATGTTGTAGCAGGCGAGTGATAACAGGCTTTAATCCTTTTGAAGCTTGCTGTGGGATGGGCTATTGGCGATGAGCGGGGTCAGGGTGATTGGGTTTTAATGGGATGGTAAGGGCTGCATGATCAGTCGCCAAGGAGGGAGTAGAGGTGTCCCATTCTTGTGGGTTAAGGTGGGAAGATACAAGGGGAGGATGTGAAGGAGGCTTTGAACTGGGGAAAGGTCGGCAATGAGGTGTGGCTGTAGCCCAGGAATAGTCAGGGAAGCAGATGATTTAGTTAAAATGTCTCGGCCTATTAAGGGAGCTGGGCGGGTGGGCATGACTAAAAAGGAGTGCTTAAAAGAGTATTGTCTAAGTTGGCACCAGAGTTGTGGAGTTTTAAGAGGTTTAGAAGCCTGGCCATCAATAACCACAACAGTTATGGAGGCAAGGGAACCAGGCCCTTGAAAAGAAGGTCATGTGGAGTGGGTAGCCTCCATGTTGATTAAGAAGGGGACGGACTTACCTTCCATTGTGAGAGTTATCTAAAGCATCTGTGATGGTTCTGTAGGCTTCCGAGGCAATCAGGCAGTGTCAGTCTTCAGCTGCTTAGCCGAGAAGTCTGGAAAGGAGTCCGTCAGAGCCATGGGCGAGAGTTCCAGGGGCTCTGGAAGTGGCTGCCAGGTGAGTTGAACAGTCTGATTTTCAGTGGGGTCTTGCACAGATGGGACACGGCTTAGGAGGAATCCTGGGCTGCGGACATTCCTTGGCCTAGTGGCCAGATTTCCGGCACTTGTAGCAAGCTCCTGGGGGAGACGGTTCTGGAGGAATGCCTGGCTGCTGTGGTTCAGGCGTTTGGAGTTCTTGTGTGCTGGAGATGTGGCTGGGGTTTCTCTCACAGTGGAGGCAAGGAATTGCAACTCAGAAATACATTGTTACTGGGCTGCCTCTACTTTATTATTGTACACCTTGAAGGCGGGTTAATTAAGTCCTGTTGTGGGGTTTGAGGGCTGGAATTTAATTTTGGGGGTTTTATTTAATGTCGGGAGCGGATTGGGTAATAAAATGTATATGAGAATAAGAGCCTTTTGACCTTTTAGGGTCTAGGGCTATAAAGTGTCTCAGGGTTGCTGCTAAATGAGCCATGAACTGGGCTGGGTTTTTCATATTTGATGAAAAAGAGCCTAAACGCTAACTGATTTGGGAGAGGTCAGATAAAGAAAAAGGAGCATTAACCTTGACTATGTCTTTAACTCTAGTCACCTTTTTAAGAGGAAATTGCTGGGCAGGTGGGGGAGGGCTAGTCATGGAATGAAAGTGTAAGCCGGACGGGGTGTGAGAAGGGGAGACGATAAAATGATTATAGGGTTGGGGAGCAGAGGCTGAGGAAAAATTGGGACCTAGCTCAGCCTGGGGAGGATGGGAGAGGTCAGATGGGTCTGTAGAAAAGGAAGAGTAGAAAGACTCAGTGACGCTTGGGGTTGGGACTGAGGGGACAGGTGGGAGGGAAAGAAGGAAGATTTGGGATGGGTCACGTTGGGAACAGAAACTAGGGAGGGACCGATGTGTAAAAGAATGCCTGGACGTCAGGCACCTCAGACCATTTGCCCATTTTACAACAAGAATTATTTAGATTTTGTAGGATGGAAAAATTTAAAAATGCCATTTTCTGGCTATTTGGAACTACTGTCGAGTTTGTATTGGGGTCAAGCGGCATTGTAGAAGAAAACAAGGCATTTAGGTTTTAGGTCCGGTGGGAGTTGATGAGGTTTTAAGTTCTTGAACACAGGCTAAGGGAGGAGGAGGAGGAATGGAAGGTGGAAGGTTGCCCATAGTGAAGGAGGCAAGCCTGGAGGAAGAGAGAGATGGAGAGAAGGGGTTGAGGGGTGCTTGCCCTCCAGAAAAGCGGGAAAGGGGTCGGGATGCAGAGATAATGGGTCGGGGAGTTCTTGCCCCCCAGGAAACCAGAGAAGGGGTCGGGGGTTCTTGCCCCCCAGGAAAGCAGAGAAGGGGTAGAGGCAGGGAGAAAAGGGGTCGGAGTTCTTGCCCTTCCCCCAGAAAAGCGATACTTGCCGCTAAGGGTGAAGGACCAAGACAGGTGTCCCTGCAGCATGGTCAGACACCTCTGAAATGTGAGTGAATAATCAGACAGGTGTCCCCATGTGATTAAACACCAAGGGAAGACTGTCTTCCCAAGTCTGTGACCGGTACCGGAGTTTTGGTTTCACGGATAGAACGCGTCTCCTTTGTCTCTACCAGAAAAGTAAAGGAACTGAAATTAAGAGAACGGAGAGATTGAAGTGTGGCGCCAAGATTGAAAGGAGAAAGAGGTTGAGGGATAGTGAGAGAGGTCGGAGAAGAGAGTAAAAAGAGGCCGCTTACCGGATTTAAAACTGGTGAGATGTTCCTTGGGCTGGTCGGTCTGAGGTCGTAGGTGGATCTTTCTCATGAAGCAAAGAGAAGGAGGACACGGGATTGATTTCCCAAGGGAGGTCCCCCGATCCGAGTCACAGCACCCAAATGTCATGCGCGTCCGTGTGAAGAGACCACCAGACAGGCTTTGTGTGAGCAATAAAGCTTTTTAATCACCTGGATACAGGCAGGCTGAGTCCGAAAAGAGAGTCAGCGACGGGAGATAGGGGTGAGGCCGTTTTATAGGATTTGGGTAGGTAAAGGGAAATTACAGTCAAAGCGGGTTGTTCTCTGGCGGGCAGGGGTGGGGGTCACAAGGTGCTCAGTGGGGGAGCTTTTGAGCCAGGAAAAGGGATTTCACAAGGTAGTGTCATCAGTTAAGGCAAGAACAGGCCATTTTCACTTCTTTCGTGGTGGAATGTCACCAGTTAAGGCAGGAACCAGCGGTCTGGATGTGTAGGTGTGTGCAGGTCACGGGGATATGATGGCTAAGCTTTGGCTCAGAGGCCTGACAGTCATTTATAGTTTATTTCTGAGGAATTGAAAGTGTAATTTGAGAAACAGGAAAATAGAAAAGTTCACTGCAGTGGTTGGGGTGGTTCCGTCTTTCTTTGGAGGAAGAGGATGGCTAAGAGGGCAACTGGAAAATCTGCCATGAAAAATAGAACGTAAGGCATTTGATGAGGCAAACTTGACATGAGATACCGTTTTTGTAGGACAGCCAGAGAGGGGCATACTTCTCTCAAGAAGATACTGTACTCAAGTTCAGGATTCCAGATCATGATGTTTAAACATAAGAAAACAGGCCCCTCTGACCCTAAGGAATGGGAAGTACTCTCTTTTCATAACGTATCATCGTCCTTTCTGTGTCTGAAGGGAATCCCACTCAGTCCTATCAGAACTGCTAAGAAATGGGGTGAAAACTGATGAGAATCCTTTGCAGATGTTTCAGGGAAAATAAAATGCTTCTCGTAACACGGCTTCTACGCAAATACATCTATGAAATATTTTTATGAGGAAAATAATTCCGTAAAAAAGGTAAAAACGTATTTCTTCCCCCTAGTTTGTAAAATAGTCTCCATTTTGGCAAAGAGATCATACAACAGAAGTCCTAGGTTAGGGTAGTCTGGGTTTGGACGCTAAGGAAAAGGTAATATGAAAGGAACGTGCAACCAGGACACCAGTGTAAAGATTCTGTCAGCCACGAGTACGGCCAGTTTAATCTCCTGCTCTCTCACCTGCTCTGCCACGCTGCCTGCCGCCTTCCTTTATAAGAGAAGCAATAAAAAGATAGATACGGAAGTAAAATGTTAGCATATTCTTTGGTTTCAGTAAATTGATGGGCCTCCACAGCCGGGGACCATAGTTCTCTCTGGGACAGAGATAGAAGCAATGTGGTGCATGCTAAATGCTGTTACCTCTTCACTACTGTTAAGAGCTGAATTACCATTACTGTTGCTGCTCGCAATATTTATTAATTTAATTAAAACTTTGTTTTCATCAATACATGAACCACTCAAGTTTTCTTCTCAGCACACTTTTTTTTATTATATCCTGTGGATTCTAATTTGAAGCCGAGCCTTTAATTAAGGGAGACTTACTTTCTTATACTACTCAATATGTAATAATAATTTGTCAAATGTGCTTCTTACAATCATATTTTTCCATGATAAGGCATATACTAATTTGTATTGATGCAATTAAAGCTGAATATAACTGTCTTATATGACAAAATATTGAAGCTACATGGTTTATGAATTTTATATTTATTCAATAACTCTCATTTGTTTGTATTTATGCAAAATACCTTGTATAATTTTTAGATAGATATAGAAACCTTAGGAAATGGTTATAAATTCTTTATAAAACTTGCATGCAAGTTAGTTTTAATTAATCTTTTCCTTTAAGGGTTCTATGTATTTTAGCTTTTATAAATTTTATATATTTATCTGGTTTTAATACGTTTTATTTAAGAAAGAATGACATAAATCTTGTAGTAGTTTTTTTTTTTTTTTTCATAGTAGTTTCTGTCAGGTGTGTTTCTAGGCTAGTTTTGCCAGAAAAAGGTCAAATTATTTGGCCTTCATCATCCCATGGGTTTGTAAAGAATGAGGGATCAAATAGCCTCGGTATGGCTGCCAGAAATGTCACCTTTATTTAATAGACTACATAAAAGTCAGTCAGCAAGCGTCAAAGCAGGGATTTAAACCTAAAGTCATCTGGCTCTATGCACTGTGCTTTCTACCCTCTGGTCAGATCTGCATTCTTAATTCATGCTGATCTATTACCTGCTGTAAGGAGCGTGAAAGGGTGACTGTCTCTGTCTTGCCCACCATTGTATCACTAGAGCCTTCCGTGGTGTCACAATGAATATTTTATAAGAGAGTGCCTGTATTTACAGTATTTAGAAAAATGGTTGTTTTACCCTTATATGAATTATAAATTATTAATTATAACATTTGTTATTAATATCCTACAACTATTATATTTAGTCTCTAGAGATGATTTTATTATTGTTTTTATGCTATTATTGTTTTTAAAAATTGGTCATTTTGTATACTTGACTTATGAACCCTTAAAATGAATGATTTATTTTAGATGAACTTACTTTTAAAAAAAAAAAAAAAAGTAAGAGCCAAGCAGTGGTAAAAGCTGTATTCCACATGCATGAATAACTCACGGGAAGTGTACCTTTCTCACCCTCAGACAGTTTACCATCCTGCTGGGGCAATTAGCAACAAATAAATGAAAACTTAACAGTACTTTAAAACAAAATGTCACAAGGCATTATGTGCTTAACTAACTGACATGTCTTTTCTAAGTAGTCATATAAAGCAGAAATAATTAATGGATAGATCTAATTGTGGTAAAATTTACCTAAGGTTACTCTGTTACAAAGGTAACCTGAAAAATAAATGGAAGACATTGTCTTAGACATATATTGACTTTGGGCTTTCCTTCTCCTCATGCCATGCGGGACATCTACATAGCAGGTACTGTACTCGTGTACTTGGAAGGTAACGCGGGCCTTCTCCCCTGTAGAGTGCAAAACCTAAACTGAAACTTACCTCTTTTTTAATACTGATGCATTAACCAGAATACATCCTGATTTGAAAAGCTATTAATTCTTGAGTGCGTTTTAACATTTACATTGTCATTTGAACAGCATGGCTCACACAATACTTCTCAGGAAATATAATTTCGAAGCATAAATGTGAAAATTCCAGTCATTTATTCTCATAGGTTGCTATTTTTTAATTTTAAAATCACAAATAAAGTTTCCTTGCTTAGCAACACAACATTGAGATATGGAGAAGAGATTCTAAAGTAATACTAACAGTCATACAAAATTTATAAGAATATTATAAGTATATAAATATTTCATTTAGAAAATGGATATTTTTGAAAAATAATCTGTAATCAGTACATAAACTTTTGTGTAGATATTTAAAAGCCTACCCATACATATTTGTATTTTTAAAATAATTTAAATTACTGCTATAATTTAAATAGTAGAGTAAATGCCATACTATTTTTTAATCTGGAAGCCTTAATTTAAGAACACTTCAGAAGTCTATTATGATTTATTCAGAAACTGAGTTACACAGCATTTTTTATGTAGCATGTACTGAAAGCAAGTAAATAAATTATGGTTTCTGCCCTGAAGGAGTTCACAAAGATTTTATATAATTTGTGATTAAGATGGCCTATGAATAAGTGACCCTAAAAACATTACTTCGACAAAAAAAAGTTTGTTTTTATTTTTTTCAAATAAATATCCACATGTAGAAATCTTAGTGTGGGCAAGCCAGCTTCTAGCTTTCTGCTTTGCCATCACTATGTTGTGTACTTGTTTGTGGGCTAAGATAATTTCAGAACCCACATTTACATATCAAGCAGAAAAATGAAGAGCAAGGACAAAGGGTGGACGCCAGCCGTATTTTAAGAAAGAGTCCCCAGACCTGCCACATAAAACTTCTGTTTATGAACTTGGCCAGAACTTCACGTCCTAGTGACACTTAGCTACAAGTCATACTAGACAATATCTTTATTTTGGAAGAAAATGTGCCCATTTGAATGAAAACAAAGTTCTATTTACTTTGGAAGAAACGGAAAACAGATTTTAAGGGATCTTACCATAGACAAGTAAACAAAAATACTAATAACACAATATGAAAAGCCCTATAATGTTGTACATATAAAGTATATGAGAAACATAAGTAAAAATAATCGAGTGTTTGTACATTTGAGGGAGGAAGGCAGCATACAACATCAATACATTTTATACCTAGATGCTGTAGGTTAGAGGTATGTAGGTGGAATTACTGAGTCAGGTGCAATGACCATCTTTGACTTTTCATACATTTTGTTCTTCAGTCATCAAAAGAGTATGCCCATCTCCATGGCCATGAACAGTAAGCAGGTTATGCTAATTTCTTTACAATTTCACAGACATAGGGAGTTATATTTGATTGTTTAAAGCCAGCTACTTTTATGTATAAAATGAAAAGTATTGCAAATTTATTGATACACATATCTTTGATTTTCAGAAGTTTTAAGCTTTTCTAACTTATTATATTTTCATTTAATGCTAATATTTATTATATTTGCGAGGTGAGAATTTTAACATTATCTTGGATTCCAGTGTCTGTGCTTTTTACTACACATGTGTCTTAAGTGACAAAAATGATAGTAAAAGTCTATGAAGCAGTAATGGCGGGGGAAAAAATAGCAACTAATGCTCTCTGGGTTTTCCTAAATCCACTTCTCCTGGTAATCTCTTCCGTGTCTTTCTCAAGGCCATTTACTAAAACAGTCATGCTTTAGTAACACTAAAACAGTAAACAGGTCATCTCCAGTATTCTCTTATTTTATTATTTAACCTGTATAGAAGATGGTTACAGTCCTCATCTCACCACTGAAGGTTTTCTTCAAGCTCTGCAATGACAAAGTCTTATGGACTCTGCTTATAACAGGGATTCTCACACTTCACTGGGCATCGGAAACCACAGAGGGCTGACCGAGCCCCACCCTCAGAGTTTCTCGTGGGGTGGTGGTGGGATGGGGGGCTCTGAGAGTTCGCATTTTTAACTGGTTAGAAATACCCTAACAAGTTCATTTTCACGGAGTCTTGTGGGCATTTTACTGGCAAGGAAAGGCAGGTACAGAATTTAAATACACTTCTATGCTTCAAGTTGCAGAACCATTCATATGTTATAAAATGTTGAAAACAATGTCTTATTCATAGTAAACAGAAATCAAGAAATGTTAACTTTTAAAAGTGCTCAAAACAGTTATGTGTCAGCCATCACTGGCCTCATTTTCAGATTTAAAAAAGTTCAGATTGTGGAGAAGAATTTTCTTTCATCATTGTAAGTTTCTAGGACCAATAGGATCACTTTTATTTTTAGCAATGTGAAAATGAAAATAGCCCCCAAAATTCAAAGATTTGTTTATGCAAGTCAAGAATAAATAATAAGCTTCATACAATAATTTATTATAAGTAATTCCTTTGGTTTAATTTAATTTTTTCATTGGTAACGCATTCCCTTAATCACCAGAAAATCAATATAACCTATTTATTTAGACTTATAGTCTTATAATGTGATCTATGTAATAGAACAGAATGGATGGATTGAAAATGTTTTAAATCTAATATAGAAAATTAGCTGGTTTTAGTGCTGTCTTTCATACATTCAGAATTGGAACTCCCCCACTGAATGTGGCTTTGAATATTAACTTGTTATTCATTTTATATATTCCAGCCAATCACAAATTTCAATCAGAGATAACTCTTAAGTAATACTTAGTATTTTCTAGAAATCTACATTCCAACTGATACTCTGTAAACAAAAGGGGAAGGAGGGAGAGGGATACATCCAAAACCAAAGCCATTCCATTATCTTTCAAAAATCAAAATGAAATATTAAAATCCCAATACACAAAATATAGAGATATTTTGCCTTTCTTAAAATTGCAGAGCAACTCGTGAGATACGGATAATCTTGGAAGGGCACTAAACATGGCAGCTCCCCCCAGGTGGGAAAATGTGTAGTGCTGGGCACCAGGTCACTGCCAGAGCTCCCCATCCCAGCACCAAGCAGAGACCTCACAAGTCTTCATCATTGGCTGTCATCCTTTATCTAAGGGAACCCAGCTGGATCCTGAGTTCCAGCTGACAGCAGTCACTCAAGTCCTTTGGGATTTTACAAAGACAAGAAGTGAGAAAATTCTAATAGAGACTATGTTTTCTACCGTAGTCCACCTCCTCGTGTGCACACACACACACGCACACACAGAAACCTGTAGAAAATGCTAATTAAATAGTATAAACAAACAGTGCACCTCCTAGTGTGTACACACACACGCACACACACACACACAGAAACCTGTAGAAAATGCTAATTAAATAGTATAAACAAACAGTGCTTCTCAAACTTGAGTGTGTTCAAAAACCAGATTCTGACTTGGTAACAGTGGGGTGGGCCTGAGATTCTGTCTGCGTTTCCAACATGCTTCCAGGGGCCTCTCCAAGGTGGGAACCACATACTCACCAGCAAGGCCTTCACACTTAGGCTTCGTTTCTGAGAAAGTCTGGCTGTTTCTTTTAAATCAAACTCCACTATGTGGCGAAGTTTAAATTTCTGGTATACAATGACTAGGGAAAAACAGAAAAAAAAAAAAACAAAACCCAAAAAAAACTTCTGTATTGTTTAAAGCAAAGCATAGTAGCTCCTTTAGAGAGTGTCATAAAATACTGATTGTGTTTAATTTATGGAGAAAGGAAGTAGGAGAGGGCTGAAAAGTAGGCCATAGCCATAGACTGTTCTTCAAACTGTAAGGGCACAGCACTGGCTGTCTTTAGTAAACATCTCTGAATTAGTGGCATGTCTCTCTGACGACAGAGTTGCAACACATCTCTACAAACGTCCCTGAGTTTCCTCCAGGGGACGATTTTCCTGAAGGATACGAGGAATTAGTAAAACCCCTTCCACTGGATCTTGCAAGGACGAGTTGCTGAAACAAAGTCTCTAAAGCAAGCTGTCCTCCTTGCCATATTCCCAAGTAGAAATCAGAGAGTACTGGAAGCAATTTACATACTGCAGAACAAATCTTACTTTTTGCTATAGTTTTTGCTCCCTTCGAGAAATGATTTTCTTCCCGGGGGGGAAAAAAAAGAAAACACATTTACAAACACATATGGCATTTGATATATAACCATCGGGGAAGAGTTCATGAATGCTTTGAAGTCCAGATCTCACAAGGACCTGCAAATTAGCCCTATGTTACAATCCTCTATACATGGGCCTACCTAGACTAGGGCTTAGAGCTGCCAGACTTGGACTGGACTTGTTTTTACAGTGTGCCCTACAGGACTATGGATCAACCCCAGGGTTTATTTAGACCATATTCTACAAAAGTTCTGAGAACAAAGGTTTTAAAAGATACAATATAGCTTTGAGGAAAAAAGACCTCCTTCTCTTCTAAGTCTCAGAATTTAAACACATTAAGAGGATTTTTTCTTAATATTCCAAATGTACAAAAGTCTTGGGGGAGACATAAATTAATGTTTGTTTCTGCATTTATTGAAGGCAATTTTCCATGAGGCTGGTTGAAAGAGTTATGAGACCATGGACGTATAGCATTAAAGTATACTAAGATTTGTTTTTAGTTTCAAAATTAATTATTTAAAATGTACCCTTTCCATTAAGTGGATACAGTAAATTTATTGACATATTATCATAATCAGAACATATGCTATATTAAGTTTTTGAAAAGGGAAATTTAGAAAGCAAACATGTAGGTTGTAATTACATTACTGAATAAAAATAAAACAAGTGATATGGTTTGGCCATGTCCCCACCCAAAATCTCATCTTGAATTGTAATCCAAATTAGAATCCCCACGTGTTGCGGGAGGGACCTCTTGGGAGGCGATTAGATTATGGAGGCAGTTTCCCCACGCAGTTCTCATGATAGTGATTTCTCATGCGGTCTGATGGTTCTATAAGGGGTTTTCCCCTCTTCACTTTGCACTTCTCCTTCCTGGCACTTTGTACTTCTCCTTCCTTGCTTCACCTCCTGCTATGATTTTAAGTTTTCTGAGGCCTCCCTAGCCCTGCAGAATTGTGAGTCAATTAAACCTCTTTCCTTTACAAATTACCTCTTCTTGGGCAGTTCTTTATAGCAGCGTGAAAACGGACTAATACAACAAGGTATAAACAAAGTATATCTCGGCAGGTAAGATAGGATTATGGGTATTTGTGTGTGTGTGTGTGTGTATGTGTGTGTGTGATTTCTTTTTTGTGTGCACACGTTTGTTTTTCTAAAACAAACTGAAGCAACCTCACAATCTTCAGATTTCAGCCTTCTCTTCAACACCCAAGTAGCAATAGCCTGATTTCCTTCCATGCCCCAAGTGTTCTGCTAGCCATGTATATTTCTCTAAGGAAATATAAATGGAAACATGCGTGTATACTCAAAAGACTGCTAACATGTTGCATAAATACATTTTGGTTGTAGGGCTTTTTTTTCTTTCCCCCTCAGGTAACATCTGTTCCCAGGCCACTTCAAACTTCTTCGGTCCCTTTTTTTTTTTTTTTTTTTTTTAAATCATTTGAGATTTCTTCTTTAGGTTCACGCCCATCACCTGAGGAAGGTACTACTCCACAGAGCCACTTCCAGGCTTCCACACAATACAGATTAATTTTAATGTATCATGTAATAAAACTCTAATGTTCTGAAATAGCAGAAAGACATTATAATGTTGAAAAGGAAATTTAAAACTGGTACTATATTCGAGTGCTACTAAAGTTACTAGGCATTTTTTTTTCTTTCTAGGGTTTATCTTTCCAATGCTTTTATAGGATATAACAACATTCCTTAATGGAAGTATCACTAAGTACCCAAACAATGTACCCAGGGGAAATCTAGACTTCTCGTCCTCTCTTGGATTCAGAAGAAGAAAAAGGAGGTAGGAGTTGGAGAAGGAGGAGGAGAACAAGAAGAGGGAGGAACAGGAGAAATAAGAGAATGAGGAGAAGGAAAAGGATGAGGAGGGGAAGCAGCAGAAAACAACTCCGTTACACTTAGTCTAGAGCAGTGGCCCCAACCCAGGTGCACAAGAGAGGTTAAACTTACCAAACAATTACATGTTCCCAGATGAGGCCTTAGAAATAGGTATTCCTCTAAAACGTCCCACATGATTCTAAAGTGTTGCCAAGGCCCAAAACCATTGGTCTAGGTTCTGCCTCCAATTCAAGAAAAGAATCTGCAGAGAAACAATCATGTTTCCTCAGATCACTCTACCCTCAGCAGTCACAGAAAGAGCAGTTTCGGGGGCACGTGACCCAGAGTGGGAGGTGGCAGAAAACCCATCACTTCCTTATAAAGCAATAGCTAGGTGTCATGAAAGAACACATTCCTCAGCCCTGGGCCCAGTACACACTCCTCCATATATCTCAACTTCCTGGGCCCAGTACAAACACACCATATATCTCAACTTCCTTCCTGGGCCCAGTACAAACACATTCCTCCATATATCTCAACTTCCTGGGCCCAGTACAAACACACCATATATCTCAACTTTGGAAAAACACCACCTGGAGAAACCCCCCAATAAGGTCACAACCGTTTGCGGCTTTACTAAAAGTGCGGGAACCAATAGAAAACTGCTAAAGATATAACTTAAAATGTTAACCAATTGTAATGCTGTAACCAAAAGAATTCCCTTGTTCCTCTATAACCTTACATATCCTGTTTACATCGGGCTATAAAAAGCAAGCACATGCATCGTTCGGGGCCCTCTTGTATGTTGAGGAACGGAGGGACCAAGTTCGAACTTGCAGTAAAGATCCTTGCCGCTTGGCTTTGACTCTGGACTCTGGTGGTCTTCTTTGGGGAATAAACAGTCTGGGCATAACAGTCACAATATTTTCCCTGCTCTGATTCTATACAGTACTTTTATACTAAGAAAGAAAAAAAAAAGATTTTTTTAGTTAAAATATATAGAAGCTTAAATTGTGTGAAATAATTTTGTGGTCACGCAATTATAAGTGACTATGAAACATATCCCATATAATAATCATATACTACTGCTAGCTTCTAGCATAATCCCAGGGTTCTGTCTCTGCTGACTTGCCTATGAATATTATATGTTCATGACTTTTATGAGTAACCTATAGGGTCTATTTTCTCTCACAGAGAAAGAAAAAATGCTTTTTTTTTTTTGAGACGGAATCTTGCTGTCGCCCAGGCTAGAGTGCAGTGGCGCAATCTCGGCTCCTCCCGAGTTCAAGCAATTCTCCTGTCACAGCCTCCCGGGTAGTTGGGACTATAGGCACGTGCCACCATGCCTGGCTAATTTTTGTATTTTTAGTAGAGACAGGGTTTTACCATATCAGTCAGACTAGTCTCGAACTCCTGACCTCAGGTGATCCACCAACCTCGGTCTCCCAAAGTTTTGGGATTACAGGCATGAGCCACCGTGCCTGGCTTTTTTTTTTTTTTTTTTTTTTTTTTTTTTTTTTTTTTTTTTTTTTTCCCAGCTTGGCGTGCAGTGGCACAATCTCAGCTCACGGCAAGCTCCACCTCCTGGGTTCAAGTTATTCTCCTGGAGTAGCTGGGATTACAGGCTCACACCACCACGCCCGGCTAATTTTTGTACTTTTAGTAGAGACGGGGTTTCTCCACATTGGCCAGGCTGATCTCGAACTATTAACTTCAGGTGATCCGACCGCCTTGGCCTCCCAAGGTACTGGAATTACAGACCTGAGCCAACACACCCGGCTGAAAATATACTATTAATTGTAGAGTTTTTTCTTCTTAATGTATTCGTAGTCTATATAAATGTCAGATATCTGGTCTAGTTTATTCTGAGTTCTTTTTATAATGAACTTGGTGTTAACGGATTGGGATTTGAGCTGGTCCAAGGTAAGCTATTGTATACAGAGTAGGGGCTTGGCAGATGGGGCATTGTGGAGATAACACCGATGGTCAGGTTCCGAAGTTCTGCATTAGCATTAACGTAATAGAAGACAAGCAGGCTCTTAATGAACTCAGAGATACTTGTCTTTTACGTTAAAGCTTTTATTTATAGGATCTATGATTTTTGTTTTTAAGATTATTCTTCATTTGAAAAATAGTTTGTGTATATATAGATGAACAGATGAATATTTTAAATATTGAACTTTTAGTGGATGTCATCAATGCAGTGCTTAATTAAAAGAGGGGCTCTGGAGACAAGTACTTAAGTGGAAACTTTTTCTCAGCCACTAATATTGGTATGAAATTGAACAAGTGCTCAAGTTCTCTGTGCATTAGTTAGTTTTGTTAACCATAAAACAGGGATAATAAGAGACATGAAATGGAATAATTTATGAGTTTTAATGGGATTATTCATGAGAGCCCTTAAAACATAGACATATAGGATGTCCTCATTACTTATTTACTTGTATCACAAGTATGATTATTGTTGTCATATTTAGGCTAGCTCTAGTCACATGTCATGGAATTTATCATAACACCTCTACTCATTAAGTAACATGTACTCAATTTGACAGATGGGACAAGTATGGCAATGGCCACCAGTGTTGTAAATGGTGATTCAGAACTTGAACCGAGCTTTTTGTGACTTCAAAAATTTTGGCTTTTCCTCTACATAATACTTTTAGCTTAATTTATTCTTTGTTTTCTTAAATAACACCCTCATTTTTGAACCATTTGAATGTTTCTATTTTGTTTCTAGGAACTGTTGTTGGTCAATTAACTTAAGAAATAAAGACTCAAATTACCTGTGGCAGATAAAACCTTGCTAACATTTTATAGGTATTTATTTTATCTTATAAGATCTTATCTATTAATTAATGTTTATATTTTGTGTTTAGGAGTCAACTCTCCTTTAAAAAATTTCTAATCTGAGTTACATGGAACTATTTTTTTATACTAAAATTGTAAGTTGCAGAGAAAGTTGTATGTTTACATATGTTTCTATGTAGTCATATAAATGTAAAACTATATAGGCATGCTTTATGCTGCCTGCTAAGCAATTCAGTGCTAAAATCTGTAAACCTAAATTTGGAACCTAAATTTGTAAGAAAAGAGCTTTCTTTCTATGGAAACTTACCTTCCTCAACCTGCTATTTGGATACTTTATTCTAGAAGCTGTTAACAAAAATAACACTGTTAGTCCACTTGGGGGGGTAGGAGTCATTGAAATCAAGTTAGAGATTTTGCTAGTTAGGTAGCATATAATTATGTAATGAAATTCTTTGTGTCTTTTTATTTTATTCTAACTTGTGCCTTGCAAAATTAGCTATTCCACATAAGAAAGTTGCAATAATTGTTTTCTTAAAAATCCCTGAATGTGTACTAATCCGGGGATAGTTATCTTTATTTCTTCTTTGACTTATTACGGATTTAAATTACGCTGAGATTTCTTTACTGTTATTTTTCCAGAGCCACTGGGATTAGAGATGATGGATTTTGTGGTGCTCTGAGGGTAGTTAAGCTCTTGTCAACATAAGTATAAAATTATTGCTGTGTGCAGTTGGTATATTGCTGTGTGCAGGTAATTAAAGCTAAACATTGTGCAAAGAAAGATGACTAGAAATCTTAAATTCACAAAGAAATGTAACTTTGACAGCTAAAACCTCAAATTCTTTATGTTAAACAAATCTATTGGGCTTGAAATTTTATAGGAAACTTGGTGATACTTTCAATATCAACAAAAATGCTGACATTTATTTAGTTGTATAAAATGTATAACCCTTACCTCCTACACCCCAAGCACTGCCTGAATATTTTAGAACAGTTTTTGTTCATTTGTTTGTTTTCCTTTTAGTATTGAATGTTCTATATACTTCCTGACATGGATATATATTAAAAAAAGAACAAAACCAGATTTAATATGTTACCTCTTTCCTTTCTTTTCTTCTTAAACTGTCCATTTAAAATGTATTTATTTTTTAACTCCTAACATTGCTGATTTCATAATTTTAGAGTGATTAGGAATGTAGATGTAGACAAATGCAGGAGAAGGTAGGTTGATGCCAAAAGCTAGCATGTTTGGTATCAGCAGATAATTTGGGTTGCTCCTCGCTTCTCCTTTCCATATTCCCACATAAAATAGTCTCAATATTTTGTGTGATAGATTTTTTTCTATTCACCCTTTCAGTTTTAAAATTCTAAGGAGAAGATTAGGAATATTGTTGTTAAATATCACAAATTTTAAAAAATTATGATTACCTTATCACCATTCAGTACAGTAGAATTTATATTTCATTTTTATTTTTATTTTATATTTTTGAGACAGAGTCTCACTCTTATCACCCAGACTAGAGTGCAGTGGCACAATCTCAGCTAACTACAACCTCTGCTTCCCCGGGTTCAAGTGATTGTCATGCCTCAGCCTCCCAAGTAGCTGAGACCACAGGGACGCGCCACCACGTCCAGCTAAATTTTGTACTTTTAGTAGAGACAGGGTTTCACCATGTTTCCCAGGCTAGTGTCAAACTCCTGACCTCTTGTGATCTGCCCACCTCAGCCTCCCAAAGTGCTGGGATTACAGACATGAGCCACCACGCCCAGCAGATTTTATATTTTAAATAAACAGTTCTATTATTATCTAAAACTCTGCCAGTGAGTATATGGATACCAGGAAAGACAATTAATCTAAAATCAAACTTTAATAAGAAGTTTCTATGACGTTGGAGCACAACGCAATGAAATGATGAGAGAAAGAGAACCCAGCACTATAAAGTATCAAATCTGTTGGTTGAGTACATGTGAGGGGAAAGCATAATCTGACCATGTTGATGAATGAAGAGAAGAGAAACAGAGGCGTGGAAATAATTTCTGTAGGGTTACCATGCAGCAGCTACTGCATTCTAAGCACTTTGCTTTCAACCACTTCAATCCTTTCAACAACCTTATGAAGTTCATAGTGTTATTATTTTACTCATTTTACAGATTTTTAAAAAAGGAGGCTCAGAGAAGTTTCCAAACTTACCCAAAGTTAGTTAGCAAGTGATCGAGTCTGGCTTATAAGCTTATTTTGGGTGAGGTGATCAAAGGAAGCGTTTTCCTCCAGAGTAAACATTTAAACTACGACCTAAGGATGAAAGGGAACGAGCCATGTGTAGGGGTGTGGTGTGGAACAGCACCCAGGAGAAAAGGACTTGTGTGAAGACCCTGGAGCAGACAAGAGAGTATGGAGATTTGAATATCAGAAAGAGGGTCAGTGTGGCTGGAAAGGCATGAGTGTGCGAGTGAGAGGTATTAGGCTGGTGCAAAATAATTGCAGGTGAGATTTTGGCCATACTTTTAACGGCAAAAACAGCAATTACTGTTGCACCAACCTAATTCAAGGAGATGTTAGAGAGATAGGCAAGGGCTAGATTATTTGAAGTCTTGTATTCCATGGAAAGACCCTGGATTTCATTTGAAATACGGTCAGAAGCCATCAGACTAGGAGTAAACTGACTTGACTGGCATGTAAAGAATACATTTACTAGAGATCATGTGTGTGCCTGCATTCGTGAAGATGGGAAGGCGATTTAGGAGGCTACTGTTGTGTTCCAGATGTGAAGTAAGAGCCAGTAACAAAGAAAAAGGACACATTCAGGAAATATTTCTGTAGGTGGTATTCATGTGAGTTGCAGATGAATTTGAACTAGGGATGGCATGGGGTGGAGGTGGGGAAGAGGAAAGCAAGAGGAAGAAATCAAGAATGACAATTGTGAACCCTGATATCAACTATGGACTCAGGGATTATGACTTGCCATTGTAGCTGAATCTGTGCAGCGAATGTACCTCTCGGGTGCAGGATGTCAGTAGTGGAGGAGGCTGACATATTGGTATGGAAGAAAATCTGTAGAAAGTCTACACTTTCCACTAATTTTGCTGTGAACTTAAAACTGTTCTAAAAATAGTCTATTAAAAATTTCTCTTTTTTTGAGACGAAGTCTTGCTCTGTCAACCAGGCTGGAGTGCAGTAGCGCGATCTCGGCTCACTGTGACCTTCACTTCCTGGGTTCAAGCAATTCTCTGCCTCAGCCTCCTGAGTAGCTGGGATTACAGGCGCTCGCCACCATGCCTAGCTAATTTTTGCATTTTTAGTAGAGATAGGGTTTCACCATCTTGGCCAGGCTGGTCTTGAACTCCTGACCTTGCGATCCACCTGCCTCGACCTCCAAAGGTGCTGGGATTGAAGGTGTGAGCCACGGTGCTCAGCCCAAAAATGTCTTTAAAATTGAAAAAGAATGACATACGTAAGCTTGAGTATCTTGCCAAAGGTGCTACCCTTTGCTGAAATGTGGAAGGCTGGAGAGTTGTCACAGTAAAAGTCAAGCACTCCATTATTAACATGTTAGGTTGAAGATATCTGCAGGACATTCAGAAGTACATGTCAGCTAAGCAATTGTATAAGAGAACTGGCGTTCAGAAGAAAGGGTTAGACTGAGGGTCTACATTTGAGAACTGTTAGTATAAAAAAGAGATTTAAATGATACTTTATGAGATTAGCAAGACAGAACAATCAGAGAATCGGGGAACAATCAGATGCGAGCCTTGCAGAACCCCTACATCATTAGATAAATGATCTAAACAAATATTTCATAAGAAATAGGTTAGGTCTCATGTATTTTACAAGGAAAAGGAGCAACAGAGTAATTGTGGCATCCAGAGGCATATTTACGAATTTTAAAGCAGAAAACATGATTACCAAGGACAATGAAATTAAGGTAAAATAATATTTCTGTAATTTAATTACTTTGAAAATAACCTAAGACACTTATTGAGAAATTGAAACCAACCCATACTTGGTCAAAAACCATTTCAGTTTAATATTACAAATGACTGTTTGGTGTTTATAGCTTGCTGATTTTTTTTTTATAGATGGTAATCTGTTTAAAATTCCAGTTGCTTCAGTATAATATCCAGTGCAATATAGATTTGGATGATAAAATTCTTTTTATAATAACGCCCCCCCCCCCCAAAAAAAAGAAACCTGGTAAACACATGCATGTGTCATCTGGTGTCTGTCAAGATTAGGTTGCAAGCTGTTTCTTCAAATTCATTACCTTGTGGTTCTCCAGTTGATTACAAAAGTTTCATTTATGTTACATCTTCTATGATCTCATGTAACTAGGATTTCTGAGACATATATTTGAAATAGCTTTTAAGCTCCTATATGCATTTGTTTAGACTTGAAATAAGAAAAAAAGATTCAATTTAAGTGAACATTTCCAATGGTTGTGAAAGCCTTTTCACAAACTATCCCAGGATTTTATCTATTTCTTTAGCTACTTTGACTAAACGGAGAAGTTATAAAACAACAACCAAAAAAGGGCAATGCTGGATCGAGTTTTATTCCCGTTTGAAATTTAAATTGAAGTTTAAAACTTCTAATATCTAAATTTAAAAAAGAAATAAAAGGTTTATATTTTTTCTTTTTAAAAATAAATAAATTTTATTACATTTCACTTGTTTCAAGCAGTTAGATTCTGAAAAGACTTTGCAAATTTGGATTCCCTTTCAACAGGCTGTTTGTAACTGAGATGCCAACTGGCAATGATTGAGAAGGAATGTATATTCGGACATCATTAGATCTGGCTACAGAAAGAGAAGAGGCATGTAGAGTTAGGAGAAGGAAAAATGAGTCTTTTGATTAACAAAACAAACAAGCAACAAACAAACAAAAAACCCATCATGTCATGGAATTTCATGCTGCGAAAGTGTCGAAACACCTTTCTCCCTTTCTTCTCTCTTGTTCTTTTGCTTCTCTGCATCCCCTCAATTGGAAGCTATATGGCCTCATTGGGTTGCAGAAAAGCTGTAAGGTGAAAAAAGTGCCTGCAAGGACTTTTGACAAGAAAACAGTTTGAGTGTCTAAATCTGTGAGTGATCTATAGTAGAGATTTGTTAAATTCCATGTATATAGTGAGTTAATTAATTCTATTTAAATCCCACAGGGAAAGAGTGGGGGATATTAAAAGGAGAAAAAGGGCAATACTAAATTGATTTTAGTAATTAGTAAATTTTAGTGCCAAGAATAATTTGTCCATTACTTAGTTCCTTATTTTCTTTGCAATTTGCTTTATTTCTATATTAATTTTACATTATAGTAAGAGTTTACATCAATGCATAAAAATTCTGTCATAAAGCATAGAACTGTATTCTACTTCCAAGAATACCATTGACTAAATCTGTACATACTTTATTATACTACTGTGTACAAATAAACAAAATAAAAACATGTTTTCTTAAAGCTGTGCCCTCACACTGGCAAAACGGACGGCATCTATTTAAAAGAATTTTATTTTTCTGAGCTTTTGTCACTTTTAATTAGTGTTACATAAAGTTATGTTTCTTTATTCTTAGCCATGGTTTCAGGTGAAGAAAATTATTTGTATGTGTATTTATTTTAAATGGCACTTGATTAGAAGAGAATTAAAAACCCCAGGCAAAATTTTTGTATAGCACATGAAATAAATTGTAACATTTGCACTACAAATGCAAAGTCTTTCCACCACCCAAGGAAAGGAAAAAAAAAAAGTTTCCCCACCCCTAGAAGGAAAAGTCTCTACATAGGACATTTTTTCAATAAAACTTGCACAGAACAATCAAAAGAGTTAATTGGTATAACCATAACTAATTCTTGAAATCATAGACCACCCAGCCCTTTGTCCTGCCACTAAACTACTCACGGGTTGTTGTGGGTTGTTGTTGTTTTTTTTTTTTTTTTGCCAGTAATTTCAGCTTAATGAGAACCAAAAAGTATCTGGGACAAAGAAAGACAGTTGAGGTTTTGAAGCACAATGGGGACTCAAGAAAAAGAAACTGCTATGAGATGTCCTGCTCTTTAATTTTGACATTGTGCTTCAAATTATCGTAAGATCATATTTTAAAGGTTTAAAGATTAAACTGTTTTTATTAAATCACAAGAGTTTTAAATTATTGAAAAATTTCTTTCTGATAAAATAGTAGAAATGGTCAAAATATGAAAAGTAAGAACAAACATATTAGTGATTCATATTTCTAGTTTTCAAATGGAGTTTCAACTCATTGTTGACTTCTGATCACTTAATTATATTTTCCCCTTCTGCAGTTTTATTTTATGAATTCTGGGTGTTTCCAATTCTTTAAAAACACTTTCTAATTAAAGTTTTGGTACCCATTTTTGACAACAAAATTTGGGTAAATAAAACTAGTCCTTTTTTAAAAAACAAAGTCACTTGAGTTTATCTTCAAAATAGAAGGTTCATACTAAGTTGGAACTTGTAACTGGAGCCTGAATGTTTTCTTTGCAATTAATCCTTAGACAAAGTAGATGAATATTAATGTGCATTAACAATGAATAATAATGGAGGTATTGTTTTGTTTAAATGATTTAGATACACATGACTCTTAATTAATTCATCTTCAAGTTTTAGCAGAGCATATGTGTCCTTTCTTGGCTTTGCTTAACTTTGAAAGGTGGAAAACCTGGCCTTGATGGAGTAAGCAAAAGGTTAATGAGAAACTGGGACTCCAGTGAGTCCTCCTCTTTGCTTCTCCCTGAAGCCTGTATTTTCCTTTCCTTATCTCTAAAGGCATGTGATAGCGATCCAAGTGGAGGGAAGGGCCATCTTTTGATCTTCAGTTTAGTGGGAAGACACAGTCATCACCTATTTGCCATAATCAAAGGTTTTCTGGTTGAATCAGTCAGTGCAGAGAGGAAAAGGAGTTAGGTGCTTCCAATGACTTTAAACCCCATTACTAGTGTGTACTTTTCCCATAAAATAATTTTTGATTGTGTCATTTAGAGAACCCAAGTTTTGGTGTTAGTCTTCGAATTTTTAGTCTGTTCTATCCATAAAGAAAAGTAATCTTCCTTGCCAAATCAATTATTGCTTAAAAGGAATCCATAAAAGAGTAAAATGTAACAGCTAAATTCTCCTACACCAACACTCCTAATATCCTCCCTGAATTCTCCTAC
>NC_045435.1:26624880-26628760 GCF_002776525.5 Piliocolobus tephrosceles | reverse complement strand
TACACCAACACTCCTAATATTCTCCTGCTCATGGGTCCTGCTGAGAATCTTCTATAAGCCATAGATTCTCTCCTTCCAAACAGCAAATAAATATACCAGATTTTTAAAATAGTTTGAGAGTCTATATAATCCCCGTAAAGTCCATGAGGAGACTTGCAAAACCCCAGTAGTTCTTGAAATCATGTTAGTATTTGAATACTAACTAAAAGAGAAACAGAAACATTCTCAGGCCAAAAAATATTTTACAGCCAGATACACTGGCTCATGCCTATAATTCCAGCTACTTGGGAGGCTGAGACAGGAGGATGGCTTGACTTTTGGAGTTCAAGACCAGCCTTGGCAAACAAGGCAAGAGACCCCCATCTCAAAAAAGAAAAAGAAAAAAAAGTATTTTACAATAAATACTATAATATAAAAGCTACAGCTATGTCATATCAACCAGTTATTTTCAGGAATCAGATAAACTCCCCAGGTGATCCTTCAGCAGAACACTATCATCATTAATAAGTGCACAAAAATGTATAACTTCGAGTAGTATATTTTCAATTAATTTTGGACTCAACTTTGTCTTTCATCTGGATATCCCTAAGCTCTATAGCTTAGTATAACCATCCTGTTCCCATACTAGGCACTTTAATATGTGTTAAATTTATGCATATTGGGTTTGTCTCTTGTTTTCTACGTATCCTTTGACTTCTAAAATTTTCATGTATCTTATTTATCATACATTTATTCATTTATAGGTTTAAATGTAGCAATACCTACTTACAGGTAAATAGGTAAGTAGGTATTGCAACATTTAAACTGTGCAATATTTCAGAGCCTGTATTATTGATCATAGCACAGAGATCAATAATACAGGCTCTGAAGCCAGGCTAACTGGGGTCAAATTCCTACTGGCCATGTGACATTGGACAAATACTTTAATTTTTCTGTGCCTACATTTTCTCCTATGTAAAATGGACAAAACATCATGTGAGAATGAAATGAGTTAATATATATAGAGAGAATATAGAGGAATATCTTGTACATAGTTCATATTCAATAAATATGCATCATTATTTTCATTTGGCAGCCTCAGCATTAAAATAAGTATGAACATTCCCAGGGCCTTAAAGATGACAGTCACGTTATCAAAAAGAAAGATTTTAAAAAATACCAAAGTAGACACTTAAAAAAAAAAAAAAAAGAAAAACTCGAGAAACAGGCTCAGGAAAACAGTCCTGTAGGCTTCAGTAGCCCCTGGAGATGTCATTATGTAACAGAACAGAACAACAACGCGTTCAGAATAAAACTCAGCCACTAAGAACACATTGAATTTTATTCCTGGTGATCAGCTTCAAAAAGCAGGAAATGGTTAACACAAGTTTTGGCAACACAACCAACCTTTTTTATTTTTTCAAATTAGGGATTAAAAAAAAGGTTTATTTTCTGAAAAAAATTACCATGAAATACCAAAAATGTCAAATCAATACCAGATAAATGAAGTGTCTCCATATTCTGTAGCCAATATTAAGGGCAAAGGAGAGCCACATGTTCTTTAAATACTAAATCTCCTTAAACACCACAATTTTGAAAAGAGCATATTTAACTATGGGTTTGTATATATTGGCTTATGCCACTTTGTATGAAGAAATTTTTAAATCTCTACTGAAAATATGAAATGTTAAAGTGTTAAAATTGTATTTTTCTCCTTATTAGCTTTTAAATACTTCAAAAATAAATTACAGGAGAATCACATCAATGACTGAAGATTGAATAGCTACACTGAAAAGTATTAATCATATTAAGGGAACATATTATGCAATATTTTATGGTGTATCTGCATTTTCACATTTATTCTGGTTGGCAAATAATCTATCATAGCATTTATTAAGGAAAAGGCAAGGCATGCGTCAGAAAACCACAAAATGATCATTGTGATAATTGTTCAATTGTGATCAATTATTGGTGATAATTTATTATGAATACAAACATGGTTAGGTGATTTTTTAAGATAGGGGTTTGATAAGTTACACAAGCCATGCAAAGTAGTTCAGATTTAAATCAGGAGATGGTAAGAAATTAATAGACTATTTTTTAAAAAAGCAAATTGTGATGCTTCGTGTTTCAGAAAGTTCTGGATTATTTCCTCACCGAGAAAATTTAAACATTAACTATTTAGTCACTAAACATTAAAGTAGGAAATAACTAAGCACTAGTGAGAAAAAGGAAGGTAATGAAAGTCTTTTGTTGTGGGCTAGGGAGAGAAATTTTAGTGGCCTGTGTGTGTGTGTGTATGTGCAAGAAACCAAGAACAGCGCAATCCTAGTCCTTTGAAGTTATCTGTTAAATATTTATGAAAATAAAGCTGTCATTATTTTCCTATGAATGAGCTGTTTCACTCCTTGTAATCATCTTTCTCATTGATTATTTAACACTCCACAGCTTTATCCCCAATTTGTAATTGTAACTCATTTCATATTCTCTCTCTTCAATCTCTCCCTCTCTTGGTCTCATCTTTCTTCTCCTTTTCTAAAATCACGGTGTAAAAAAAATGGGTCTGTCTATGAACGATGTCTTTTTTGCCTGTTACATGAGCATATAATCTCATAGGCATAAAAAAAATACATTATTGCTTACCTTGGTTTTAAGTTGATAAGATATGCAATGATGTATTTCTAAAACAAATTTTTTTAAAAATTAAATGATTGAAAAATAATATGTAATGTTACATGTGTATACTTATTTCTAAAAGATTATTAAAATTGATTGTAATTGCTGTCTCTTTCATTAATAATTATACAGCTTTGAATTGCTATCCTCTGGTATCTTATTGACAAATTCAATTATGTTTCAGAACTACATAACATATTGTGTTTCGTGTTTATTCATGCATTTTAACTATATTTTTTGATTCATTTACTAAACATTTACATATTACTTATTCTGTAACTGGCACTGGGCTAGGAAAGTTAATGAATCTTGTACTAGTGAAGCTTACTATATATCTGAGAAATCACACAATTAAACAGACAATTACAACACAATGCATGGAGCACCAAGTAATTAAAATACAGCTCAGACTTCTCCAGTCCACTGCATTAATTCATTTGTAGGTTTTTTTCCATCATCTCAACATTTATCTTTTCTTTGTGTTGGGAAAATTACAATTAATCTTTTCTAGCTAGTTTGAAATATACAATAAATTATGGTTCATAATAATTTCCTGTCTCCTACTTCTTCACACAAACTTTTCCATCTCTCCCATCCCCAAAAAAGAAAATGTAGGAAACCCAACTTAACTACTAGAAACCTTAATAAATAATGCTCATCTCTATCGCAGTGTTCCTTGAAGAAGAACATGAGAGAGTTGATGTAGACATCATACAGAAAGCTCTCCAGTAGCTCTGTATGGGTATTTCTCCTTTTCTCCACATTTTCCTCCTCCTAGCAGGTATTAAAACTCTCTTTTCCTCTTTGCCTATCCAGTCTCCCCCTCTCTGTGTGTAGTCTGTTCTGTCTACCAAATTCTTTGTCCAATTTCTGACCTTTCCTTACTCTTTGCTTACGTTTCCCAACATGTAACATAACCTTTCCTCGGAAATGTCATCCGCCTTCCATTTTACTCCCTCCTCCCTGAGGATTAACCTGGTCATTGAAATCAATCAGGCCCCAAATAAGTGAAATATAAGGTACCACAAGAATACATCGCAGGGCACCTATGTTTACCTAGACATTGGAAGAGACCAAGAGAACACGTAGGAATTGTCCAGAATCAGAATGTCTGGCCACAAGGAGAGTATGGAAACATTTTCTTTTTTTTTTTTTAATTTTAATTTTAATTTTTTTATTTTTATTTTTTTATTATACTTTAAGTTCTAGGGTACATGTGCATAAC